>NW_007577847.1:758775-835062 GCF_000690725.1 Stegastes partitus | reverse complement strand
GTGTCTTTGGCACGAATAATAATAATAATCCGAGCAGTTCCAGTAGGGTCTTCGCACCCTTTTGGGTGCTCGGACCCTAAAAATAACAACACACGTGACCAAAAGTTGTTGAATGGAAGGATCCAGCAGCAGATATTTGATTTCCTCCGCGGTGATGCCCCGCTAAGACTTGACTGCAGCCACTTTTAGCTCCCTTTACTCCTCAGCAAGCAGAATGTAGCTCAAACAGACTAAAGTCGGCTTATTGACTCGGACAGTTGAGGAAATTTCACCTCTTCACCCTGAAAAAAAGCTCTTTGGTTGTGCGTTTAGGATTCTCGTCCCGCCGAATCTTGAAACGTCCGCTCAGCTTTGATGTATTCAGCTGAATGCGAGCGCACACAATGCTCCTGTATATCTCTGCGTTCACCCCGCTGCTTCCCACGGCGGTGAAATCATCAATAAATACCAGCGTGCCACTTCCACTGGCAGCTTCACATGCCCGGGCCGTAACAGAAGCATCGCCGTGTTTGACAGATGAGCTGCTGTTTTGGGTCATGAGCTGATTCCTGTTTTTTTTTTTTTTGTTCTCTCTCTCTCTCTTCACGCTTTCTTCTTTCCATCAGTTTGATCGAAGTGGATTTTTGTTTCATCAGCCTTTAGAACTTTGTTCCACAGTACGCTACGTCACTTCTTTTTAATATGTGTTTTTGCAGCCTCTCCTTTCTGTTTCTGCTTCTCACCAGCGGTTTGCATCTTGAGGTGAATCCTCTGAGGTTCATGAAGTCTTTTCTTGATCGCTGACAAGGAAACATGTTCGCCTACATCCTGGAGGACATTGTTGACTTGCTTCGAAGCCAAAAAAAGGGCTTTTTTCCCCCCCCTTTCACTATGCAAATGATTTTTCCGCTCATACGCAAGATGCGTGCTCCCCTGTCTACCAGGTTGTTTGTCATTTCTAGTCTTCGTGCTTTTTTTTTTTTTCAGAACGCACCCAACTGTTGCTTTTGGCAAACAACTACATTGGATATCTCGCTCATAGATTTTTCTCTTGAAGTGTTATCTCACATAATTGCATGGCCACTTCCTCACTCCTCACATTGACAGACAACTCCGGTTTAACATAAATATACTTTAAAAAAAAAATTCTAAAGATTTCAATCAGCTCTGAGTCACATGTGAGCTCTTTTGTGCACGAGCCAACGTTGGAAGGACACACAGCTGGCCAAAAACAGTTTTGAATCATTGCAATTTGAGCACTGTGGTGTTCAAAGGGCTGAATCTCCCACACAGTTTTTTTTTTTTTTTTTTCCAAAACTGATGTAATAGCAAATTAAGTCGTCAGCACCAGCAATTAAGTGTATAATACTTTCAGTGTTGCATGGCAGCAGAAAGCACTTTATTTCTGCTGCCATGCAACATTAGACGTATTACATACTTAATTATAAGTGCTGAGGAATTAATTTACTGTTTTGTGAGTCTTTAGGTCAGCACCCATTACAGTCTAGCAGGATTTTCGAGTGGAGCGTGACTGTTCCTTTGTTTAAATACCCCAGTACTGGTTAAAACACTCTCGAATGGAATGAGATTATTAACTAAACATGTGTAACTGTCCAAATACTCACAGTCTGGTTGCTAGGTTTTTATGCTTTAATGTATTGTATTGTATTGTATTGTATTGTATTGTATTGTTGTAATGGGTTTTTGGTCCTGCTGTAAGTTGAATTTATATACATTGGAGGCACAAAATTATGTAAACAGCTTACAGGATATTAAGTATTCCTGCTATGCTAACCAGGCCACTAAATGTTTTCCACTTTTTAAACAGGGAACGCTTTTTTTCAGTTAAACCTGAATTTTTTCCCCACATTTTTATTTATTTTTTACACACCAACCAGAAACAACAGCATCTTTCCAATGATTCCAAAACATTGGTCAGCCATCTCTTCTAACTTTCCCTTCGACATTATTTTTAAAATTGGAACCTGCTGACACACTGAAAAAAACCCCAAAAAACATAAAATTTAAAAATGAAAATAAAATTAATCCTAATTTTATGTAAAATAACTACAATATTAGAATATTTTTCTTCTGGTTTTGAATTTTGTTTTGAAAACTACTGAAAATTCCTGTAAATGCACTGATTTTATTTTATTTTTTTTTTACAAAAAGACTTACCATAAAATTTAGACAGTATTTTTGGACCTTCTTGAATTTACATAAAATGAGGATAATTATTAGTAATTAAATAAGTAGCTATTTACACAAAGGTTTATGCCCATTCTATCATTTTACTGTTTTTTCTTGTGTTTTTTTAAGTAAAACCTATTAATTTTATATTTATTTCTACTTTTAAATTCAAGCTCTGTAATTTTACACACAAAATAAACACACTTTTTTTTTAATTGCATCTAACAAAATGCACTCTGTTTTTTTAAATAGTAAAAAAAAATGCATTTCTCTTGAGAGTTTTTTTTTTTTAGTCTTGTTGAACCACACTGACCTTGCAGTGACAGTGCAGAGTTTCTGGGTTGCAATGGGCTTAATTGTCTTAATTGTGGATAAAAGGCATGCCGGAGGAGTCTCCGCACTCCCCGTGCTCTCACGGCTCCGTATGTTTTTTGCACTTTGTCCTCCAGGCATTTACTTAAGGTATTTACTTAAAGGTTTTATTATGCACAAACATAACATACATACACACACGTGACTGCAGGTCTTGCACAACACAGGCTGCACTTTGTTTCATAATCTTCTTACTCCTTATTATTTATAACTTTTTTCTATTTTTACAGAACGTCATCATCACTTTGCATTTAGTCTGAGCATGTGACAAATAAACAGAAAAACTCTGGAGTTGGTTTTCACTTTATGTTACAGCCCACAAGCCGGGTCACAACACAGAGGAAGTTTTTTTAGTTTTTCAGTTCCTCCTAGGAGAGCTCTGCATATTTTTTTTTGTCAATGATTGATTGATATTGTAAATTTTCAACTGAAAAAAAAATAGCTATAGTCTTTGGGAACTCGTAGTCGTGTGTACTTTATCTGTCTACCAAAGTAAAAGTCTTAGTAAACAATTTAAAGGATGCATTAAAACTTTATTGAAGGTGTTTGATTGCTATATTTTAGGCCAAATATGTAAAATGAAACCATTTCAGTGCAGAACTTTTACCGATATCATTTTATTAAAGGTGGTTGATCAGAATAATTCAGAAAAAGAAACAAACAAAACAGCGTTTCACAAAAAAAACTTACATGAATTTTAAAAAGATAATTAAATATAATTTATTTTCTGTTTTCGGTTTCTGTTTGGCAGACATTGCTGCCTGTCATCTGACCATTTCCCCCCCTTTTTTTCCAGTCAACCTTACATCACATTACAATCTATTACTTTTTAAAATAAAATAAATAACGCACTTAGAGTTTATTGTGCAATTTAAATGTCTGACTTTGTGTTCATGCTTTTGGCCTGATTTATGCTTCTTTTTGGATATCCTATTTTTGTATTTTCTTTCGTCATTTGTCATCTGTTGCATTTTACCTAAAGGCTTCCAATCTAACAAAAATCCCACGACTACTGAGGACACTCTGGTCCTGTTATCAATTCCTTTGTGAAACTGCATGGCTGGATTTTATAGAGCAGAGAATATAGAGCCAAAAAAAGACTCATTATTTCCCCATCTGAACTTTATTAAAATGCATCAACAGTAGATCTTAGTAGGAGATCAAATTTTGCTAACCGAAGCAGCGCCATACACAAAAGTCAAATATGCAGTAATTTAGGTGTCACAAATTTCTGAGAATAAAGTTAAACCTGAGCTTCATAACATCCTTCCTATGGCCCTGCTTCTAAAACACATGGTCTGAGCTTCACAGTTGTTCATGTTGTTGCAAATGTTGCATGCATTCATGCATAGGAACACATTAATCATGCACATACATTTGCTTTTGCTCTAAAACAGATGTGATTGTTGAGATAACGCAGCACCGCTGCCCCATACTGTTTCCAGGACGAGACAAATGCTTGTGAAAGCTGTCCCTGCGTGAAGCTTTTGCATGACCACTGCTCTGGCAGTTTTGATTGAATCCCAATCTGACTGGGTTTGACTTGGTCCATCTGTGCGACTGTCCTTGGCCCCAGTTTAGGGTCTGGGGTGGAGAGGGGGGCGCAGAGTTATCACACTGCGAGGCTGTTAGGGTCATTACAACCCTCTGCTTCGATATTTCCACTTTTTTGATGGGAGCCAAATGTTGTGCTGGAATCCCTGTGTCTGTCTGTCTTTGTTCCCGTCTCTCACCATCCTGTCCAGGGCTATGCCAGCACAGCTGTGAGCGGCAGCGTGTAATAAAAGTCTAATGCGAGCAGCTGCTGGGGGTTTAAACTGTAATGAGATGGTGTGTGAGATTACCACACTTCGCTAGTCGCTGAGAGAAAGCTTGGCACCCCGACAACACTGTCCCACCCCCCCCAATGGTACAATTACACTTTAGATATGGCTAATAGAATATCCACACAACGCCTGTAAGCAAGAAGCATAATGAGCTTTAGCTTAGCTTCTTGCATCTCTTCTCCTCTGCCTCCCCACATCTCTCTCTCTCTCTCTCTCACATGCCCACAGCTGCACAGAGCGTCCACCCCAAGGAGCTGCTGTAAACTGTGAGAGGCTGATGTAGGAAACAGAGACAGTGTTTCTGAAATCAAAGGCACGCCTAGTCAGAAGATTCCCACAGAGGGGAACAGTTTTTTTTGTTTTTTCTCCTTCTTTTCAGGGCCCAATCGCTAGAAACACAGTTTGCCTGCTTACATCAACCCAACAAATAATTCAGGCCTCAAGTCATGAATTGTTGAAAGGCCTGTGTCAACTTCATTAGTCATCATGGGGGAGTTTGTGGTAGAGGATGTATGCGTACCCACATGGTGCCCATGCACTGAATAGCGGGGCTACAATAGAAAGGAGACTTGCTATGGAGTTGGCTATAGGTTCGCCGCGGAGCTTTTGTCACGTGCCGACTTTATCATGCAAAATCTTTTCTTCTCTTTTGTTTCTTTTTCCCCTCTCCTATTGTGGTGCTTGCTTTTCCATTGTCATCTCTTTCTGCGCTCCTCCTCCTCCGCTCTCCTCTTTCCATCTCGTCCTATTATCGCAGCTCTATCCCAGGCATGATAGGATAAATGTAGAAACATAAAAGTCCTTGTTATGATTCCAGCACCTCCTCTGAGGTTCCCCGTAATGAAAGTTCAGGGTGTCTGGGTGTGAGGCGTCTGTACCTGTCACAGCAGCGCCGCGATAATAGGCCCAAAGGTGCCACTGCCTCATCGCGGCGGAAGAGGAACTCCTCTGAATGCACGCTCCTCTTCATTACCTCATGCAAGAAGGCTAAACTCCAGATTCACAGCTCGGCGAGGAGGCTGGATATTGTGAACGTGACCCCAGGGAGCGGAGCGGTGGAATTTCAATGCGACACCCGGTCAGTATTATTCCACACCTGAATGCAGAAGCCTTCCAGACAATTAGCAGAGAATTATAGAAGGGGAGGCATTGGGTAATTTACGGAGTCCATCTCGCCTCTGCCCTAGCCTTGGCCTTGCCAGCCAGCAGGGATTTTTCACATTCGCACAGTCGGGGGGTTGTGATGCCGCTGGCAGGGAGACAGAAAATGGATGCTCTCGGAGAACTTAAATGGGAGCAAACTCGATTTCTACAGGTATCAAGGAGCGAGGGTGAGGCAGCCTTGGCCACTGAATAGGCCTATCTAAATGTTATTGTTAAGAGTGTACATGTCAGCCTGGTGTCTGCCGCTGCTGTTGTATTTATAGTATGTCTGTGTTTCACTGCAGGTACAGCTGTGAGACTTTATGTTTAGCAAATGGCCTGTCACTGTCGCACACTGTAACCGCTTTATCAAGCCAGTGCAGATGAGACCTGTCCCATTATAAATGCAAAGGATGATCAAGTCATTAAAGTAATATTTGAGTCTGGACTGTGGATAGGCAGCCTTATCAGCGTACTCCACCATTCCTTTCATTAGCTCACCTCATCTTGTTGTTATCATCTGCGGCAGATATCGTCTGGTGGAGATAACGGTTGTCATTTAACTCCACTACAGCTCTTGATTAAAGTACTCCATTAAGTGACACTCTGTTGTCATTTCGCCATGAATCCGTCTCTTCGTCGACACAGAAATTTTGGCTCGATTACGAGATGACATGAGCATAATGGAGGGTTGAGAAGAATTTCCGATCGGCTGGCAGTTGTGATAACATCAAATTACAAAACAACTAAACAAATGAGTCCGTAAGTGCATCAGTCAGTTCACTTCTGTTCTCCTCGTCATCTGCTTGTCATGCGATGCCACAGCGCTGCAGCTCCCTGCTCAATGTGGAATGCTTATTGCCACATGAGATCTTCATAGTATCCCGGCTCTCTCCCTCTGAAACGTGTGTTCCAGCTGTTACCACTCTATGGAGTTGTGAGGTTATAATGAGCATGGAAGCAGCTGCTTCCTCCTACAGTAGAGGCCCCAGCCTCTCTAATCCTGATCATTAAGAAAGGAAAGGGTGTGGGGAGCCGGAGCACAGACTTGTGGGCCTCAGCTCCGTAGGACAGGCTGCGGAGACTAGGGTTACCCGACCATTTTATTAGTTGGACCAGCAGGTATAGAACCCTATTGATCTGCTTGACGTGGTGAAAAGAATTAACTTATGCAAGACAGCTGGAGCGAAAATTACAAAAAAAAAAAAAGTGCAGCCGCTCCATTTTTTTTTTCGCCCATCATCGTCCGGACTCAGCTCTGAGTTTGGGCATTCAGCAGAAATTTGTCGCCATCTCAGTGTGAGCTTGCCTCCCCGAGATAAAGACACAGTAGCCTGATATTTCTGTATTCTCACAGCCTTAACGTCACCGTGCATAAACTCAATCTTACATAGAAAATATCAGATTATGAAATATTTATGTTCTGACCTTTCTCAGTAATGATTTCATGATTTAATTTTCTCTGGCTTTACCTTAAAGTGCTGCGAGAATACAAAACAGACCCGAGCACCACACAAGAGGGAAAAAAAAGAGGATCTATACAGACGATGACATTTGCATTCAGCTTGTAAATATCAACAACACTCAGGCAGATTATTCATAGGTCTGGGCTTGCCCTCATCCACTACTGTCTCTCAATAAGCCTTGAGACATTGGCAAAGACATCTCCCTCTGTTATTCAATTTCACTCCTAATACTTTGAGCTGAAACAGTTGAGTGAATTGAAGCTTAAAATGCACTGATATCCAATACGAGAGTCGTAAGTCACAGACCATGAATGCAGCGCCGTTTAGACTAAATATATGCAAGCATATAGCATGGAACGTACCAGTGTAAAGTTAATAGTGTTACATTTAGAATAACAAGCCCACTCAACCTTGTCATGGTTCAGTCGACGTGAAACTGCACCCAGAGCTGTGACTCTAACAAGACTACGTCTTTGGAGCAATTTTATGTAGATTAGTAATATGCTAATTTGCAGCATGACCTCGCTGTTTGCCAGAGAAAATCTGTCTCTTTTTTGATCTGCATATTAATCCCCAAAGAATAGATGGAAGCTGAGACATGAAAAGGTTTAATAAAATCAGCAGGTAAAACGCAGCCTCATAATTAATCCAGCAAAGAGGAAGGCTTCCACAGACAATAGCCGCACCTCAGATTCATAATTGGGGCCTTTATTGATATTCCACAGCCTCTCCAGCACATCACCTGAAACAGTGATTAATCTCTCACGGTAAGGGGACAAAAAAAA
This sequence comes from Stegastes partitus, assembly GCF_000690725.1. Lineage (NCBI taxonomy): Eukaryota > Metazoa > Chordata > Actinopteri > Pomacentridae > Stegastes > Stegastes partitus. The sequence goes on along the minus strand of NW_007577847.1, from coordinate 827,301 downwards.
AATGGCGCTGAGACGTGCTAAACTTCCTCCTGCACCTCTGGCACAACTGGCTTAGTCGGCCAGAATTATCTCAGGCAGCATTATCCTCATCCCTCCCCCCCCACCCCACCCCACCCCATCCCCCAGTGATAAATACACAAACTAGCGAAATTGCTAACCAAACTCATTTTTCAGTGAGAAACACAAGTGTAGGTGCAGTTCATGGGACAGGCCACGGCTCTTCGTGTGATGGTCTGTCATTGGGTTTGCTCTACCTAACCTCTCCTGACACCTGGAGTCAGGGACCCCCCTCTGAATGTGTAATATTCAATCTTCCTGACAGCTCTGCTAATGACCAGAAGGAACCAAAACAGAGGTAATAGGTGAGCCTCAAAATTGCTTTCAAATTATCCCTGATAATGATTCCCGTCCAAGTAATAAACTCTGGTGTGTGTGTGTGTGTGTGGTTGTGTGAGTGGCAGTGTGTTTATGTCGGGAGAATGTAGAATGGCAGGGCTAATTATCAGCACTATTAAAGGTAAGTACATCCAGCTGCATCCCGGACAAGTCCTAATGAAGGACAGAAGACAGGCTGGACTCTTTCATCTGTCTTCTGTTGTTGGTCAATATCCACACCTTTGAACGGCCACTCCGCTTCTGATTCTGCTCCAACTTGGCTCGGAGGAGAAAGTGAAACACCTCGCAGTGAGAGAAGTGTTATCCCTTTGGTGTTTGACAAACTCTGGGCTTGAAAGAGTGATGGTGATTTAAAAAAAAAAAAAAAGCACTATTTCAGGAAGATAAATTCTCCTTTTCTCTTAGCCATGATGAATAATATACATAATGCAACTGTTCTGGCTGGGTTTTTTTTTCTAGGACAAGAAACAAACCCAAAAGTGTATTACTTTTTTGTCAGTTTCTCATCCAAAACATCTGTTACTGTAAGCGGAAACTAGATTGCTTTCTCTAATTTCACCAATTTAAATCCCAGTTTGTCTCCAGACATGTACCTTCATAAATTATACTGCTTAGGCAGTTTGACAAATTCACTCGAAACACTAAAAAGGAAAGTGAAAAATATCGTTTTGTATGTGGAAACAATCGTTACCAGTGGAAGCATTAAAAAAATTGCCAAAAAAACATTTATATTTAGTAATTGCCAGATTATCATTTGTATATACCTAAAGGGGTGTAATATAAACACTTTTTAATACAATCTGTGGGGAGTTGTGTCGTTTATCTAAAACTCTCATGAGCCTTTTGATCAAGTGCCTCCAACAAAATCCATTTCCTGTGTTCAGCCTACGTAGCCTATGCTGTTGTGAGCATTTATGCTTGTGCACGGGTTTGTCTCGCTACAATTACACCACCAACATGCAGTGGATCTAAGCGTTAAATTCTAAGTTATATACCATGACTCAGATGACAAACATTTCTAGCTAGTGGTGGGGTTTCTAAGTCACTGTGTTGTGCACTTCAAACCATGGTGATTAAAATGGAGCAGAACATGGAGGAGTTGCGGCTAATGACCATTGGGGATCTGATACTTTTTTCAACATGACTGCGACGCAAAAACAAGCGAAGACGTCGGAACCGATCGTGTCCGTGCATGGATTGGTGGAGCTATGAAAATAAAAAAATAAAAAACACTATGGCGGAATACTGGCAATTGTGTTTGCATTATGAGCAAGCCAGATACAGTTGCAGTCCATTACATTTTGTTTCACAAAAGCTTTGTTTTTGTGCAAAACAACACATGTTTACCACCAAACAGGCCAGTTATTGTGCTCTATGTTGCTGCAACAGTTAGCTGCATGTTTTCGTAGATACACAGTGTAGATTTAAATGCAGAGGCATTAATCCACCATTCAATGCATTTTACTGTCAAGTAAACCAGTTGCAGTTGTTGCAGCGATGTGTGTTTACATTCATGGCGAGGTGCGCTTCAGGCTACAGTGTAAGCTACTACGCCATACCTCGTAGATCCAGCACAAAAGTAGGAATCAAGCTGCATTTTTTTGCCTTTGTGTGACTCTATTCATTGTTTTTCTTCAACTAATCCAAGGTGGCATCAGGCTAAACAGGGCATCCCATAAATCCATGTCCTTAACAGTTATTTTCAGTTCCTCCTGATGGACCACAAGGCGTTCCCAGGTCAAATGAGATCTGTAATCCTCCCAGTGAGTTCTGGGTCTACCCCGGGGTCTCCTCCCAGTTGGATATGACCAGAAAACCTCCAACGAAAGGACCCAGGGGGCTGTTCTTATCAGATGCCCGAACCACCTCAGCTGGTTCCTTTCAACAAGAAGAAGCAGCAAGTCTAACCCGAGCTCCCTCCGAATGTCCGAGCTCCTCGCTCTGTCTCCATGGCTGAGTCCAGCCACCCTATGGAGGAAACTCCTTTTGGCTGCTGGTGTCCACGGCCTCATTCTTTCGGTCAGTACCCAGAGCTCATGACCATATGTGAAGGTTGGAACGTAGACCGACCGGTAAATCGAGAGCTTTGCCTTCCGGCTCAGCTCCTTCTTTACCGCTACAGCCCAATGCAATGCCTGCATTATTGCTGACGCTGCATCCGTCTGTTTGTCCATCTCACGCTCCATTTTCTCGCCACTTGTGAACAAGATCCTGAGATGCTTCTTTGCTTGAGGCAGCAGCTAAGCCTCAACACGTGGGGAACAAGTCGCCAGAGATTCTAATCTATCGATATGAGGTTTAAGTATGGAAAAGGGTTTGGTTATGGTTAGAGAGGTCATGGTGATTGTTAATAGACACCAAAATTGACTGCTGGTAGGAGACAGACTGCTGCAGTCTTTTGTGCAAAGTCACATTTTGCTGTGTCACACTATATTTCTACAATTTCACATAACAGAAGGGGCCTGTCAGGAAAATGCCAACACTTCCAGCGTTTTACCAAATGACTAAAGCTGTCAATTTCTGGCTTTTTGTTCAACAAATGGGAAATCCAACAAAGACACCAACCTGCTCTATTTAACAAAGTGACCTCTAATGGCACGCTAAGCATAAAAGACAGGGAAGGGAACCCCGAGTCAGACACTGTAAGCGTTAGACAGTCCCTGTTTCTTACATTTATTGTACTGTGGATTTCTCTTTGTAGAATATTACAAGTGGATTTCATCAAGGTTACCTTTGCATACTCTGTTAAGAAATTGTTTTGTTTGATGCTATTAAATTTCCCTCATTATGCAGCATTTTTCTTGAGTGTAGAAAGGATTTTTTTTTGCAGTACACATGATAAAACAGCATATGCCCCCCTTTAATTACTGTAACATAAGCGAATAGGAAGTCATGGTTTAACACATAATGTTCCACTGCATAAAGACTGCAGATACTTTCCCTATATCTCCTTGCAGAGCATGTTCAATGCCAAAAACTGAAGAAATTGGCCCATTTTTTTTACACCACTCCTGGACCACGGTTCAGTGTATTTCAACACTTCAGCGCCGTGCGTCGTATGCCAACGTGCAATATATCAGTCTCCATTTCTCCTCTAATGCATGTAACATAGCTGTTTGTACATATCTAATCAGTGCCGCGTAAATACATCACTGTCAGCATGCAACGCTCCGCCGACTTGTTTCTTCTCTCGAATTACAACCATTGTAAGTGCTCTTAATTATCCAGGGCTTGTGAATTATGAATGATATAAAATATTTAAAAACCAGCATAGACTTTCATAAGACTAGAAATACTTTCATAATCAAGCTAAGTATACGCGGTGGTCTGTACTTTACTAAATGAGCTCAGAGCTGTGCACAGGCCTAACTGTTTGACCTCTACGCTGCACATTCATTTTCCAAACATATGTTGGCTATTTCGGCAGCTCTGGACTGTGAAACTGAGACAGGAGGAGAGAGGGTCTGTCGCGCATGTGAGCATGATCTAACTGGCTGTGAATACGGGGGAACGGACCAGCGGTTAGCGGTCGGGGGGGAAAAGTTAGCAAACTGAATGACATGTTTGTGCGATCTGATGCAGATTTTTTCTGAGGTGCTCTGTGAGTCTGGGGAACCCGGGGCCTTCGGGCAATGATCCTCAAATCATTTCCAAACATGCATGAGCACACTCGTACGAAAAACCGCACGCAATTATGCCACCAATCCCCCACCAGCGTGGACGCTCGCAAGGTACAGCTGTTCTACTGCGTCTGATATTAAATGACAAGGTGACTTGGTGTCCTATAGGCCACCTGAGAGGTAGGTCTCTGCAAGGGGGCACGGCAATCTATTCTCCTCAGTGCTGAGAGGAACTTACTCAAGCAGAGCAGCAGTTATTTCCCCCTCTCCGCTCTGCTCCCAATCCCTCCCCGTTTGCCTTCAAGTCACCGCCAGTTAGTAGTCCCCCCCCCCTCCTCCTCCTCCCGTGTGTATATGTGTGAATATGTGCATACTGTACACCAGGCTAATTTCCACCACGATGCACTGCAGTGTGCTACAAGCATTCTCTAGGATATTGATGTGCACCATATTAGGCAGCGGAGTGAATCAGCGCTGTGTGCAGTAAATATTCCATTGTCACTTTAATGCCTCTGTCAATGGCTTTGTCCAGGGTAATTCAGTCCGCTGGTGTTTCTGCCCCCTGTAGCTTCCACCAAGCGAAGCGTCTCTCACACATCTGTACACACTTCATGCGCACACATGCACACACATCGAGAGTGAAACAGAGAAAATGAGAGGAGAGAGATAGAGTGGACGCACACATCTCATGCGCACACACACACACACTCTTTGCCTGGGGTTTTTTTTCTTCCCGTCACAGATGATCAGGCCCAGTTTTGGCTTTAGCTCAGCTCTGACCAACCCCTGGTCCTCGAGCCAAACTGTTAAAAGACATTAAGTCAGCACAGAGACGCGCCACTGCTTCCTCTCTCTGCTAACCACAGGACACTAAAAGTGTGTGTGTGTGTTGGTTGGAAACTGTGTGGCTAAGATCTGCACACATGTGTATCCTAATGAGTCTTTGCATGTACTGGCGCATGTGTAGCGTTCTCCTTGGTGAGGTCAGATAGAGAGGGGGCAGAATATTTGGAGCAGCCTTCCGGTCTCTCTGGGCGCACCACATGCCTGTCGCAGCTCAGTGAGCAGACTGTGAAAAGCTTATGTAAATGACGAGCCGCTCAGATGTGAAATCAGCTCTGTATTAAATTGTTTTGTTCCACTTGTCAGAGCTGATTAGTCCGAAAGCTCTCCAAAAGCTGCACAGGTATTGTGTTGATTGTGTCCATATAGGAGCCCGGGCAAAAAGAAATCCATAGATCACCTCAGGAAAGAGCATCTGTGTAGGTAGCAGGGTGCAATTGCTCTCTGAAGTGTGATCACTCCAGTCAGTTATCCCGTGACAGATTAGTCTAGTGGATTTTGAAGATGCTGGAAGGCCCCCTCACAGATGCACACTGATTGAGATCTGCTACAATATGCATCCAGAAACACTCCACCTGTCACTTGAAATGGGGCCATTCTCGCGCCATTACAAAGACCAGCCTGCAGGTCCCATTAGTCTAACCTTAGTCCACTTCTGACTGATCGCCAGACTTACATCCACCTCCTCCTCTTTCTCTCCATCTCTTTCACACAAACACCCACCTCTGGGACTCTGCACAGGTGGCATTGTATCTTCAATTCTGAGCCGGGATAGTAGAGGGGGGAAATTAGAGCGGAGGAGAGAGGGATGTGAGAGACATTGTAGAGGGGGGAGAAAAGTGAGGAAGCGAGTCCGAGAGATGTGTGGGCAGAGAGAAAGAGATAGAAAGAAAGAGAGAGAGAGAGAGAGAGGCTGTGAGGAGATTGCAGCACTACGTCTGGAGGGCTCCCAGCATAAAGCAGGTCTTTGAAAAGGGCAGACAAAGAGAAAAGGTCTCGGCCAAATACCTGAAAGAATGTTGAGAGGAAAGAGGAGCGCGGCCAGAGGGAGATAAGGCAGTTAGCCGCACACTGAGGCAGCTCCTGTGTCATTGGATCAGGTTACCCCTGTGCGCGCATGTGTGTGTGTGTGTGTGTGTGTGCGTGTGTGTGCGTGTCTTTACATGTGCTCATCTGTGCGCTCGTCCATTTGAGCGCCGAGGTCGATGCCGACCCCGGCCGACATTCCGGAGTGGTCTGCCTCTGTTCACGGTCCAGCGAGGTCGCTGACAAAGCTGTGATGGGCGAGGCTGTGTGTGGCGCCTCCGGGGCGAGCCCAGGTTGGTGCGACAAGAACCCGGACCGCAGATGTGAACCGCGGCACCGGGCCAGACTACAGGGTAAAAGAGGAGATAATAAAGTCTCAATATTTCTGTAAGACCCAAGAGAATTTCAGTTCCCATGTGTAGCTTTTTCAAGCTCTTCTCCTGGGCTTCAAAGCAACTCCAGATGAGAGCATGCTTTGAAAGTGATTTTCAAGTCTGGGCTTTATCTGTGTGCGGGAAATCACCCTCTAGCTATTTTGTAAGCTTAGGTACCTTTGAATAGACTAACAGAGCCTTAGGATAAAGGGATCTACTGAGCTACCGTAGCAACAAAACTAAAATGAGGTGCAAACTGTCTTCTCCCTGTGTTGGTGTGGAAACGACAACAAATCTGTCAGGATATTAGAAGTGGATAATGTGAGTATCGAAACAAATCTCAGCAGTTATTAGTTGTGATTGAGGTCTGATAGCAATTAGTCTCGCTCCGCCACACAGACTGACTCCTGTCTAATGATGTCATTGACCTTGTCACCTCGCAGAGGTCAAAGTGTCCATGTTAAACCATGCGTAATGGTTCCGTGTTTAGACTACAAGGGCCTGTCCTGCTAAATGGTGATGGATCGCTTCTTTCTGCTGCCGGTGGTGTGTGTTGCATCAGATGATACGGGTCTCAACATGATGCACAGTTGATTAAATCAATACTCCGAGGAAATGTGCGGTGGGTTCAATTTCAATCCAATAACACGAGGGGTTTAGGTGTGCGCGTGGGCACGTGCCTGCACATGTATGAGAGCGTCTGTGCGTACCCTTGAGGAGCGTTTGTACAGTACACAAAAAATAAAGGACAAGGACATTGTTTGTTTGCGATATGCTTTTCAAACGAGGTCATCAGACGAAATCGCATGCCTTTAAAAAGGTTTTCATGATCATCACAGAACAGATGAAAGCAGAAATCTCGTCCCTATCAGCGGTGACAGGCTGCATGATAGTGGTCATTTAGTGCCTCAGGTTGCTAAATCATAAGGGAAAGATGGAAAACGACACACAGCCCGGCAAGCTCATGCAAATCTGAGGAATATTTTTCTATTTTCTCCGGCTTGTTTATTAGATTTGGATGTCGAAAGAGGTGCCAGCTGCTGCTGAAGCAGGTTGGTGGAGACATAAAGGATGGAGCGTGTAGAATAGTAGATGTGGAAGAATTTCCACCCATATGGCCACTGTTTTCAACATAATATCAGGGATTGTTAGCAGGACAGGTGCTGCCCTAAGGCTGTGCACATTAACAAATGCATGCACGCTGTTCATCCCTACTGTTCGCACACAAACAAACAGTGAAGCAACGCAGAGCTCAGAACAAGGGGAGGAATTCCTGCTATTTTACTGCCTACCTGTTTTCCGTCTTTTTCCCCCCTCTCCTTTTCACTTCCTTTCTTTCCGTCTCACCCCAGCGGTGACCCGTAGCAACCCCCCGTCTAATGACCGGTGCAGTTTGACACTCATTAAAGGTGCTCAATTAACCAGAGGGCCTCGAGTCACTTTCATTAGGCGACTTGTAAAGGTCTATTTTAGTCTGACTTTAAACACAAACACAAGCGGTGCAGACAGGACGGGTGCTGGGTACCTGCGACCTCGGGTGCTTGTAGCTGTAGACGCAGGAGAAGGAGGAAGGGGGGGGATGTTTAAAAAACCTGCAAGAGGAAGAAAAAGAACCTCTGGAGAGTCATTTGTTTTGTTTGTTATTTGTTTTGTTGAACTGGATTCTGTTGGTGTTTTATGGAAACAAACTCAAATGGTAAAAAACAGTGAATTTGCTGAACAGAGCACAGAAAATGAGATCTCATGAGAGGGAAGATGAAAAACAGAGCCATCTGCGCCGAGGGTTGGCTCTCTAAAGACGATCTGGTCTCATTTCAATCCTTTGTATCACTCCTTTACAGTAAATCATAGGAGCGACTTTCTTCCACCGGCTTAAGCTTTTGTGTGCGTTTTAACTTATAGCCGCATGTGCGCAAACATAAATGAGAGTGCACCGAGGGGGAATGTTTTTCCTATTCCTGTAACATATCTCAGCAGGCGCGCGTGTGTGTGTGTGTCTGTGTGTGTGTATCTGGTTTTAAGCAGAAAGCGTCTCCCGGTCCCAGGCCTCTGGAGTCATCAGCCTGTGAAGGTCAAGTCTGATTCAGAAAGAGACAAGGCAGATTGGCATGGAAATGGAATCTGCTGTCTCTGTGCCAAACGTCCAGACTGACTGACTGCCCTCAGCCTCTCATCACATCCAAGTCTATCCTCTCATCGCACCGTCCACTCCTCCTCCTCTCGCGGCCGCCTCTGCATACCAATATCAGAATAACACAAGAGGAGGAACGGCTCTGAAATGGGCCTGCTTAATAATCACGATGTCAAACAATGTCTGCATGAAAAGGAAACATGAATCCAGCTGTTAGCCGCAGCTACGAACCATCTGCTTAAAGCGGAGCTGTCTCTTCTCGTTGCCTTTTTTTTTTTTTTCTTTTTGCACATGGCAGATTTAGCCTTAAGCCATTTTTAAGCAGTTATTTTATAATGAAAGAAGAAACGCACTTATTGAGCTAATGGATTCATAAGCAGCTGCTGCTAAGAGATATTGTTCAAATGTTTATTATATCTTTATGAGAGAAGTCAAGTTAGATGAGTTGCATGAAGGCTAATGGCTGGCTTGTGTATGTGCGTGTGTGTGTTCTGCTGTTGTATGTAATGAGCATGCGCTTTTGATATGAATGAGTGCAGTGAGGCGTGAGATGAGTATGTGCCTGCTGGTATGGAACAAGTCCTTGCACTTCTTGTGTGAGTATGATTTTTGCGACTGAACTATGTGTGTGTGTGTGTGTGAGTCAGAGAGGGGAGGGAGGGAGTGTTCACTGGGCTGAAATGGGTCCCTGCCCTTCATGAATATTCAGTTACCCCCCACGTTCCACTGATGTCTCACTGATGTCAGCTTGCGTGTGGGAAAACGAGTTGCCCCAGTAACAATACTCCCCCAAAGCTGTTTTTACTGCTGCAAAAAAGAAAAAAAGAAAAATCGAGGGGGAATGTGTGCTGTACTGTAGGTCATCCCCAAAATCCAAAATGCAGAGCGTGCTGGTCTGGAGCCAGTAACGAAACACAGATGAGTGAAATGTTCTTGATCTCATGTGGCACTCTTAAAACTAGGGCAGCACTTAGGTCACATGTTTAGGTCAGTCAGCCTTCACTGAGGGATTCTCTAATGCATCCTGTCAACCGCTGTGCAGCCACAGCATTGCAGGAAAACACAAAAGCGTGTCTGCGCCCGCTCGTGATGCTTCCCGACTGCTCTTCTCAGTTTTAATTTCTCAGCTGGGTGTTTTTTTTTGCTGTGAATTTGTCTCTTAAAGCTGAAAAGCGAAGGCATAAAAGGTCTGTTTTGCTCTCTTCAAGTCGGGTGACATTGAGAGATCCTTCGCTGCGCCACTGACTGAGCGACGTTATTATTCTGACACAGTCATTGTCAAACTGATTTTTTTCTCTCTCTCTCTCTCTCTCTCTCTTCTCCAGACAAACACACTGACGCACACACACACACAGAAATACACACACACACACTTCATCCGTCAGCATCCACCATCGCTGCCCCCACAGATGTTGCCCAGTATTTAGGTCACTTAGTTTGCAGATGGGTGGTCAGCGACGCTTGCATTAGCTTGGGTTTCCAGCAACTGATACAATAGGCCAGTCAGCTCTCAGCGGCCACCCTGGAGAGACCGGAAGTGCAGCTCTTTGTAATCATAACGGACAGTTTTCACTTACGGGTACCAAACGGCATTAAGGTCCAGTTAATGACTGTAACTACGAGATTTAGACTGCTGTGAAAATCCAATGCACAGATGAATGCTTCTACTGTAGCTGCAGGGATGAAAGTGCACATGTGACCATGAACTACTTACAGCCTGTTAGGACTAATAGGCTAACACTTCTTTTTGTTTTTTTTTTTATTTTAGCATGACTCTCCACTGACAGACAGTATTAAAGCACACAGCGGACTCTAAACGTGGCAACAACACAATGAATGCAGGTCACGTGCGCGACACGCTTCGTTAAGCGGCTGTAAGTTTGTATGTTTTCGTCGAGTTTTTGTTTCGCCGAGCTGCTCGTGATGCACTTTCAATTTTTCATTCATTAGAGGTTCTAATTAAACATCCTCAGGTTTTTGATTCGTATCCTCCAGATTTTATTTAATATATTTTTCGTTCAGCAGGCTCAGGTTCTTATTCAATGAGCTAATTTCAGTGTAATTGGGTTTCATCCATTCATTAAAAGTTCATATTTCATTCGGTGTTCTCGTATTTTGCCGTAATGTTTAAATTTAGTTTAATTTTCCACATGTGCACTGTTAAAAATCTTACATCCAGTGTTTTTATGTTATTCTCAACATGTTTGCTCAGTTTTTTTCTGGTATTTTTTCAATATTATCAAGTTTTCTTTCAGATTTTTTCTGCTCTCATTCAGTATTTCCTCATTTTTTTGTGTTGTATTCTCAGGTTTTTGTTCAGTTCTCACCTAGTGTTCCCAATTTACCACAGAGAATTCTTGGACCGTTTGCTCGGTGATTCATGGTGTTTCATTAATAGTTTTAGTTTGTTTTCTTCTGCCTTTCATTCATTTCTTTCATCGCTCTCCAATTTTTATTCACTATTTTCAGATTTTTGTTGAACAACCTCAAGTCGATGTTATCAAATTCTCCAGCTGCTTTTTCGGTTATTTCTGGAGTTGGCTGAATATTCTCTCGTTTTGATTCAACATTTTTTTAGTTTTTCAGTCAGTCTGGCAATTCAGGCTTTCTCCAGATGTACCTCTTGAGTTTCACCTAACCTGTCAGTCTGTCAGGGTCACGGCACGAATCCTTGATGTAGCTTAAAAACAGCTTTAAAAACACAATTTCACAAACACCAATAATGCAATAAAAAAACACAAGGCCATCACATAAAAGTAGGAGTGTGTGTGTGTGTGTGTGTGTGTGTGTGTGTGTAGGTGTGTGTGTGTGTCTTTGCAAGGGTAACTCTTTTGTAGTGTTAAACTTCAAGAGCAGTTTGAGTGAAAGGGGGGAAATGAGGGAGACAGAAGGAACCAAAGCTTCAAGGCATAATACTGTAATTGGAAAACTGTGCAAATGCGTTTTGGAGTCATGTTATATAAATGGCCAGCAGAGATAATGCCTGAGATTCGAGGCATGGCCTAATTGAGAATAGGAGACGGAGGAGGAGCGGGGTGGTGAAGCTGAGGGGGTGAATGAAATGTGGGCTTTAAATTGGGTGAAGGAAATGTGGATGCTTTCAAAGGCGATGGGAGGGATGGCGACAGGGAGGGAGAGCTGTTTCTCTTTAAAAAGGGAGGAGGGGAGGGAGAAAGAGAAAAAAAAAAGAAAAAAGAAGAGGGAATAATTCCCACTTTCTTGCTCGGTCTCCACACCTGTGACCCAGCAGCCAGCCGCCACAGCTATTTCTGCTGTAAGTGTGTGCGTTTTGAATGTGCGCAGGTCTCTTTGGTTCTCTCACTCTCTGTATGATTGATGAGTCTCGGTTAGACCTGGATCTCTGCCACAACCCGGGCCTGATCAGGCATGTTCTGGTCATAACAACGCCATCAATATGTGGCTGACGGCTGTGCGAGTGTGTGTGTGTGTGTCTTTGTAATGACACATAAAATTGAAGCATACCATAACCCAAAAGAAGCGAGATGCTTTGGAGGAATTTCCTGCCCCTCTGAGGGGATTAAAGAGCAGCGTTGTTTAGATGTAGTTCCCCCCGCTGATTGGAATTTGAATCCCATTAATTAGCCCTTTCATGTATGATCTATACGTTACCGTTTGACTAATGAATTCCCCCTTTCATGGTTTTTTTTTTCCTCCTCTCAGTTTCCATGTCTTTGTGCCGTCTCAGGTTTCCTCCGCAGCCCCGAAGATTGACCAAAAATCTGCTTGATATTTGATGAGCAGCATTTGATGAAAGGCATTAGCGTGCCTGCATTATTTATGAACGGCGAGTGATGCATTAACTCATTAAATATGTATATGTACATTACATGAGAAAGAACATGTCCCATAGCATGTCGTATTGATTTTGGTGTGAGTTACGAGTCTCCTGCATGATCCCCTCCCCGCCTCCTCCCCTCCCGTGAAAAAACATTAGGAGACTGCACACCAAATCACTTAAGGGCCATATTGACAGACTTTCCCTTTGGATGCCTGGTCACAGTTGAGAAGTTGCAGAGTTTGAACTTGCTTGCTTCAACAGATCAAGGGTAGTGTCTGCACATGCAGCAGATTTTGTGTGGGAGCGGAGTGTGTGAAGTAACGTGAGGGGAAACTAAGATGCGGTGCCAACTTACACCGTTTAAAGGAATGGTACCAGTGTTTTTGAATTCTTTCCTTCATCTGGTTAGCTATCACTTTACTTCCCCCCCAACTTTATTTTCCATCTGTGGCTTTCGCAAGGCGCTGCTGGCCTCGTGGCCTCGTCAGAACTGGAAATGACTTGCCTCGCAGGCACTGGTGTAGCAGCAAACAAAATGATAAGTAAACTATGCAAATGCGCAGCCGGCTGGTGATCATCTGAGGCAAACAACCACCACCGGTGCAATCTAAAAATGAATAACCCAGCTCAAAAAAAAAAAGCCCCTCCATTAATCTAAGTTCCTTCACCTTAAAAGCCCCTAGTCTCATTTATTTTACATCAGCTTGATAATAATTACAATGTTGGCGGCACGCTATGAATTTATATTATCAAAGTTCAACGACGTTTCACAAATAAAAGTGCAAGTTTGCTCAAAGGCCTCGACGCCTCAGAAGTGACTCTGGGATAATCTCCTGTAATTTAAGTCGTTTCCACATTAGAAACTGTTAGAATAACTGCACACTAAGGAGGAGGAGGGGAAGAAAAAGGGCTTCTTTTGGAAGTTCTTTTCCCAATTAGTATTCATGGTCATGGATGGAAATGAGTGTGTAAGTTAAATTGTTCCCAAGCCACCACAAACTGCTGGCAGCTGTTGCTTTCCCAGGTGACTTGTTTCATCTATAAAGACATGTGAGCCACCATGTTACACGATTAAAAAAACAGCAAAAAAAAGAGGAAACAATGTGAGGAATTACGCCCGCTTGCATCCAGCGAAAAAAAACTCATGAGGGTGTTTCATCTGCTGACAAGTAAACAGACAAAAATTAAAGTAATCAAAAGGTTCACCCCTTGATAATCATTGTAGGCCGCTCTGGAGTTTGGTAATGATGCAGCAGCACGCAGCAAATGAATAGGAAGCAAATGTTTGACTAAATGGGCTTCTGGAGGAGACATTTTGGAAAGAAATGTAGAGTAAAAGAATGCTGCAGTGCATGCTGGAACAGTGTGTTTTCCACATTTTTCGTGATTTTTTTTCCTGTTGTAGAGCAAAAGAAGACCCCCGTGGCAAATTCACACACACACACACACACACACAGTCGCAAACACAGAAAAAACATGCAGTCACACACAGTAGCTCAGTGGGGGGAAGGTTTTAATAAACCCACAGTAACGTGGATCTACGGGGGCGTCTCGGGACCGAGCCAGGAAACCAGATGAACGTACCTGCCCCGGGGCACTGAGCGAAACAGTGAAGAGGGGGGTGGCGAGGAGAGGGGGCTATGGGGGTATGTGTGAGGGGGGGCCAGTGAAGCCACAGGCACATCATGTCTCATTGCCCTGACTTTTTCTTTCTCCTGCCATCAGTCTCTTCACTCGCCCACTCTGTCTCTGCTCACATCATCAAGCCACACGAAAAGCCATGCCCACAAACACTGATGCGTTTGTCAGAGAAAATGCCCAATCACTTTAATAACATTTCATGCCATCTCTGCTTTCACCGAGCACTTGGAGTTTGTTCCTCAGTCGGATAAATGCAGACTGTAATTTCAGACAAAACGCAATGGAAATGCCGAGTGCAGCCAATCAGATTTAATCATGTATGAAGAAATGTAATTTTGGAGGACACCAGGGCAGAGCGGGTTGATACGGGTATTAGTTACTATGCAAAAAGGCGTGTCCGTACTCCCCGAATATGAATTTATGAAGCCTGCTTGTGATTTCAATCTGACTAATGTATCAGAACAAACCCATCTGTGCAGCACTGACCCCTGAGGTGAGGGTTTTTGGGGGGGCTGAGAGGGAAATGCTGTGCGCGTGGGCGGCTGGTTTATGCTCCCACCATGTACCAAGGTGGTCAGTGAGACGGGAAATGAAAATCTTTCGCTCACATTCATAAAAAAAGGCTTGAAGGTGTAAAAAAAAAAAAAAAAACAAGGAAGAGGAAGAACATCGCTCCAGACCAAGTTCCATGGGAAAAAATTTTATTTATCAATATGCGGTAGTTTCCAAACTGGTGGAACGTTATTTCCATTGTAGCTGGTGCCAACAGGTTACGCTGAGAAGCGGCAAAAAAAAAGAAAAAGAAAAAGTGAATGGCGAAAAAAATAAAATTACAAAACTTGACAGTTGTGATTCAAACAAAAGGGAAACAAATTCAACAGGTTTTTTTTTTTTTTTTTTCGCTTACACATGCACATTGAAAAATAATACTGTGGCTTCGAAACAAATAGCAGAAATCAACCTACGGTGAAGCTCGTAGCATGAGCGACCAACATCCTTGTGCTAAATTAGGAAGGGAGGGATGACAAAGGAGAGGGGCGGAGGGAGGGGAAAGAGAAGGAGAGAGCATCTTTAAAACAAAGGACCGCCTGGGAGATAATGAGTGGTGTAAACCAGATGATTTATTGGTGAGCGCGGTACGGTCACACTCTCATACATGGCTTCGTTTCTTTTTCATCTCCCCACTTCTCTCTCTCTCTCTCTTTCTCTTTCTCCGCCTGGCCCGATAGACTTATTAAAACTGAGAAAAGATTCATCTTGGTGGACCAAAAATGTTTTTGTTACATCTCATAATGGAGTGGAAGGTGTAGGTAACTCAAAGGCAGTGGAATAACACAGTCTTCATACGCAGAGTTAAGTGCTGTCTCCAACAGGGGAACGAGGAAGGGGGGGGCCTTATCATTCATAGTTTCAGCGACCTATCCATTTCAAAGCCACTCTGTGACAAAGCTTCAGTCCTGAACAGTTTCTGAGCAACTCCTGTTGAATGGCAATGTAATAAAAAAAAAAAAAAGAGCACAAAAAAATAACTCAGAACCCCAGTTATTTATTATTTTTTTAAAACACGTGTGGTAACAAAGACGTTTTTTTTTTTTTCTGACAATACTGGATGCTGCGAGAAAAGACAGCTCATGTGACCGTTGCAATATTCAGTTAACTCTAAAGGAAAAAAAAAAAGAAAATAAAAACATATTGCAGAGACAGAAAAAAAAAAAAATGCAAGGATTTCATACAAAACACAATTTAAAAAGACAGCTATTTACAAACATCCTCCATTACAAAAATCTAATCTTAAATTTTTCTTTAATGAGCAGTGTTCAGGTGAAATTACATCTTAAAATTGGGCTCTATCCATATATTTACATTTCTCTGTTATCTCCTTTTAATTTTTTCTTTTTTTCTTCTTCTTCTTCTTCTTCTTCCTCCCCAAATTTTGAATAACATTAAGAAGTGGTCACTAGAATGAATGAAAATGAGACATGGGTTTGTGGTAATCTGGTAATGACTCCCTAGGCTGGTGTAGGTGAATGGATGCGCGGCGATCCGAAACGAAAATATTTGATCTAGATGTGTTTCACAGAGGGCCACTGAGGGCTGCATGCTGAGTTAAAACACAGGACCACAAAAGCACAAGCAGCTGTTTAGGTTGTTAACTCCGAGGTTAACGACACGCAAAAGCCATTGGAGTCCCTCCCAGAGTCTTCAAGCTGGGCTGCCTTTTAACTCAGCAAGTGTCTGTCCGTGGATGGCAATAGTATGTGGCGGCGGATGATAGGCGCCTCTGCCGGTGAGTAAACATCAACCGTCAGCGTAGCCCCGGAGATAAAAACCTGGACCCGTCAGTCTCGGTGTATGTATGTGTGTGTGTGTATGTGTGTGTGTGTGTGTGTGCACATGTGCGTCAAACGTCAGCTCGAGTCTAGCGTGCTGAGGAATGGCTGTCCTTATCTGCTCCCCTCTCCTCTCACACATCATTAGCCGGGACTGCGGCGCTCTGTACTTTGGCAGCCACACTGTTTGGAGCACCAAGTTCCAGTCCCAGTCTGTTTCGGCCGCACAGACATACAGGAGAGAGAGAGAGAGAGGGGGGAGAGAGGGTGGGAAGAAGGGGGAGAAAAAACTGCACATATAAGCACAAATAAGCACTTATAAGCACCTACATGTACATACGCCGCCGTCGTCGCCTCCCCCCCCCTACACACCCTTAACCTAAAAAGCGAGCTTCGGCGTGCACACACAGCCAGCTGCAGTAAATCCTGTGTCGCCGCCCTGGGCTGTGTGATAGCTGGGCTGCAGTGTCTGAACACCTTGACTGTGGAATATTCTGCACAGCATTTTTATTCACAGCACAACTGGTGAGAGGATGAGGGGTGGGGTGGTGGGGGGGGAAATGAATGCTAAACTACCTCTACCTCCCCCCCCTTTTAACTGCCTCACCCGTCACCCTCCATCCCCACCGCCATCTTCCTCTCAGGTTAAAGCCAAGTCACAGGAACATTTTCTCCTTTATCCGCCGCTCTCACTCACTCTTCTCCCCGGCTGGTGAGTGTGGGCATGGAGATGGCACATAGATTAGTCACACGCTGGCGACGCCACTGACTGTGCACTCCACTGACTCATCTACAGATGGCAGCCAATTGGCATCCGACGATACTGTATCCCAATGTTCAGCCCGTAGCTCGGAATCCAACTTATATATAGGGCATCCTACCTATGTAGGCCAGCCAATCGGTGCCAAGCGCCCAACCTACGCCCACCTCGCCCAGGCGGCAGGCACCGAACTCACCGTTTGATGCTTACACTGTAACACTAGAAGCTCGAACAAACAAATATCAACCTGCCTGCTGTCTTTAAAACCATCACCCTGAAAGCTCATCAGACACAATAAAACCTTCAGCGGGTGCCAACTGGAGCACTGAGAGGGTTTTGTAAGATCTTGATCTCGTCTGTCTGTCGGGGTATCAGTCTGTCTGTCTTGTTTTTTTGAAGCTTGCAATACAGTAATGTAGTGTTCTAGCCTTAAGCCAATAAGTCTTCCTTGATAAAAAAAAAATAAAAATTGGTCTGGACATGCCCAGACACACTCACAGGGGACACACCCTGAAACACACACACACACACACAAGTAGGTCATAAATACAAGAGTAATGGTAAAGCTCATATCAGACCAGTGGAGAAGGGAGTATTCCTGCAAACACGCACACACACATACACACCTCGACGTCAACAGTCCGGGTCAAGGTACTACCTAAAGGACTAAAAAAAAAAAAAAAAAGAGCGATGGATGACATGGGTGGTGAGACGATGGAGCGATAATGATGATCTATTTCAACTCTATACATTGTGCACTTGTAGGAAAAGTCTAACAAAATACAACTGCTTTGTGAACTGAATCAGGGTTCAAGGAAATCCTCCATCAAAAATAGTAAGTAAGGCAAACATCAGAGGTGCGAAGGGAGAGGAACACATTATTTTCACACACTGTGTCTGATACCTGAGCTATCTGGAGAGTTTCCCGGCCCAGCTCGGAGCCCCCGACCAACACACACACGGACGCGCACGCACACACACACTGATTTTTTTCTTCTTTTTTTTTCTCTTTTTGTCACCCGGCACACAAACTGCAGGCTGAGTGGCGTTCGGGCCTGCGTCTGCCTGTTCCTGGCTAGTGTGCTAGGATGGTGGTGTTTAATTGGGTGTAGCACAGACTGTACTTCAGGGAACTGAGATAAGTTATATCCTGTCCGTTCTTTTAAAAAAAAAAAAAAAAAGGGACAGCGAACCACGAAGCTCGAAGTTCCATCTGTTGGTTTGCTCGAGCTCCGCCTCCCACCGTCAGAGCACAGCGGGGGGGTGGTGGAGGAAACTAGGAGGTGGGGTGAGGAGGAGGAGGGTGTGGGGGGAGGTAAGGAGGAAGGGTGGGGATTGTCAGACAACCCAAACAAACAGAATAAACCTCTCTCGTCAGTCAGCTCATAACCCCGCTGGTCACTGGTCAGTGCGTGTGTTTCTCCAGATTTGTGCAGCAGGTGGTAGAAATAACACGGGCTCGAAAGAGGCATCAAGTCCCCCAAGATGCAAAAAGGAAGTGTCCTTCCCAAGAACATAAATCAAGCGCTCCTCTTCTTTTCCGTTTTTCCTCTCTCTCTCTCTCTCTCTCTCTCCTGACCGTGCCGCCGCCGGTTTGTGCGAAGCGTGTCAGACTTTGTAGTAGATGTTGGCGGGGCTCTGCGGAGGCATCTCCTGGACAATGTAGACTGGGTGGCCATAGTCCCCGCTCACCTTCTCATAGTGAGGGCAGTAGTTGTTCTCTGTCCGCAGCGGAATGATGATGTCGCTGGGCTCCGTGCCAGCCGTGCCGCCCGGCAGCTTGGGATTGGACAGGGTGCTGAGCGACAGCGCCGAGGGGCGGGGCTGCGAGTGGGCGTTTTTCCTGGCACGCTTGCGCATCTTGATGAGCAGGATGACGAGGAGGAGGATGAGCAGGAGGAAGATGATGCAGCCGGCCCCGATGGCGGAGAACACGGCCACTTTGGAGCCCAGGATGCCGTCCGAGTTTGCCGAGGACCCCGACTGGTCTTGATTCATGGGGTCTAGAAGGAGAAATGACGAAAAAAAAAATAAAAGAGAGAGAGAGAGAGAGGCTTAGGGACTGTAAAAATAATTATGACGGGGGAACAGAGGGTCAGAAAAAGGAGGGTGCTGTAATTTGTACTTGTGCTGAAAGGAGGAGAGTCTAACTTTTTTTTTATGTTCCCTCGCCCCATATTTCACTTTTATTTCATATTTTATATTTGTGAGATTTATTATTTAAAGGAGATCAAATAGGTACATCAAAAAATCTGGTTTCCGTGTCCTCTGGGGAGCTGCATTTTGCCATGTGTAGAGGATGAGGGGGTTGGGATGAAAATATCGCAATGCACAAATCCTTCGGCACAGAGCCTGTTCTTGTTCCACTCATTTAGCGGCTGCGTTATCAGTTCATTTAATGGCACTGCTTTCTTACATATGTGTTTGTTTGCTTTGGGAGGATTTCAGGCGGATGGTTATAGCGGCGTTTGTCAAATCAGGGTCCAAAGAAAACAGTAATAACACTCGCGAGGTTCCTTGTGTGTTTGTTAAATAGGATTTCACTCCTCCCCATCACAGTAATTTTCTTATAGTCCCTCAGAGACTGCGGAACATTTACAGTAAGCCGGCGCTGTCATGTGTCACACAGATCTTAGCTGTTGTGTGCCTAAATCAACTGCGAGCACATCCCAGTTTTTGTTGTCTGCTCGACATGACTAACAGCCCCATTGATGTAATCTAATTGAATCAGCTCAATCAAAATAGGCCTCGTAATGAAATCTGTAGTCATCACTCGGCATAACCGAGATTCCTGCCCCGATAAGATTGGAGCCCGGGCATGTTGTGTGACATGTCGAGGCCGCGTTTTGTCTGGCAAAGGCCAAGTGAGATATGGAGGGGGGAAAAAAAAAACTGGACAAAAATGAGGAGGGCATATCTGAACATCTGATTTTATTTTATCCCTTTGTTTCAGGGGTTCAGGATGGGGAAGGAGGGGGGTGGTGGTGGTGACTGGATGGGAAAGAGAATGGCTGGCTCCTCCAGTGACTGAAATCTGAGAAGAACCAAATCTGTTTTCCATGTATGCATGCAGCTGCTGCCAAAGAGCAGCACTCACCCCTCTCCCACCACCACCACCACCACCACCACCTCTTTACTGTCCATGACCTCCCCTCCCCTCCCCAACACACACACAAGCCCTCATACCTCCGGAGACTGCCATCCACACTAATGACTGTGTCTCCGCACTCGTCCGGCCACTTTTGCACTTAACCATTTATTGAGGAGGGGCTTTAACGGCGCCCTTATCACGACCAAATGACATCACCGAGAGCTACCAATTCGAGGCCTTATCGGGTGAAATCAGAGGCTGGAGGAATTTCGTACACTCTGGGCGCCGCGGAGAGCCCGGAGAGAGGCTGTCAGAAATTTCATTCCTGAAATATCAAGCCCTCAAACCACAACGACTTGTCCTTCATTCCACCCTCCACTTCTTCACTTGACATAATCACTGATCTAACAATGGTAGACAGGTAGAAGCCCAGGTATAGGGGGGGGGGAAAGTGACATTAGGCAATCTTTTTATAGAGTAACTAATGTCAAATAAGCAATTATTAAATGAGGACAGCTTATCACATTGGGACAGGCAGAACAGACTGTACTTGGGAGGAAGTTTGTGGCATATAAAGTTGTGGAGTAAGTCAAAAAGTTTGTGTAGGGAGTGATCTAAAAAAAAAAAAAAAAAAGAATAGTAGAAGAAGAAGAAGAAGAAGCGGTCCCTCCTGTGGGGAGCCGCTATGAAAGGTGCTGGTGAAAACAGGAAACAAGGAGGGCCCAGAGCATCCAAGGAGGCTCAAGTGACTCCTTCAATTATCTCTGCTTTTAATCTTCATTTATCTGCAATTCTAATGAGGTTTAAAAAGATATATAATAAAGAAAGTGTGTCTTTGAGTCTCCTTGGGTGCAGCACACCCTTTTGTGTACAGTATAAATAAGTGAAGTGACTCAGGGTGAGCTGTGTTTGTTTTGGGTGGGGTTTCGTGTTGTAACGTTGCAACCTGGACTTTGGAGAGTTTATTCACCTACAACAGTGGTTTTACACGTATTTAAGCTTGCTGACCCCCCCCCCCAAAAAAATCAAAGGAACGCCTGCGGCAGGAAAAAGCCATATGAGAGAATGCATACTTTGAGAGACTCAACTATGATTTTTATTTTTCTCTTTTCAGGCTAAATGTGATTAATTATTAGAGGAACCCTTAAGGCTGTGAATATTCCTTTTTTACATTTCAAAAACCATTATTTTACTAAAATATTTGCACTCCGGAATCTAGAAAGCATTCTTTAAGGAGCGCTAAGCGGCAGTTCATGGAGCTGCTGTTGATCCGTCAATCTGCTCACCAGGGTTTCCTGGAATCTCGGGTCCAATCCGACCCTGGTCGGGCGGACTGGGACTGGACTCCGGTATGGCGTTGTCTTCTGGAGTCTCCGGCGCCACGGGGTTCGCAGAGTTTGGGACTGTGGGAAAACAAAAAAAAAAACACACACACAGAGAAAGTCAGCCTTGGCAAGCTGCATGCGCTGAATTACAATGACTTGTTCTCGGCAACAGCGAGGATTATTTTTTATTATCTTGTGATATATCTTTTATGCACGGAGAAGGTTATCTTTGCATGTGTTGAAAAGCGTCTCAGAAGTGAAGATGAAAGCACAAAAAGCGGAAGGACAAGTTAGCGAACGCCTGTGAAACACGCCAATACTCCTGTCCTGCCGTTAAAAAAAAAAAAAAGAGGAAAAGAAAGAGCTCACATCTACATCAGCAGCTCCTTCAGCAAACACTCAGACAGGCATTTCCAACACTGACACACTCATGAGCGCGTAGGACACACACATCCATGTGCACACACCTACGATATACTTACAATACACTTAGGCCTGGCAGAATGAGGGTAAAGTAGTTATATATTAACTTTTTATTGTTTTACATTATTCATCACGTTAAAAGGCCATAATATGCCTTATTTATTGCTCCGGCTTTAACTCTGCCTGAAAGAGGCACACTTCTGAAGAGGGGACAGGAAGCGAACGGGGGAGACGAGGAGAAGAGGAGAAGAGGAGGCGAGGAAGAGGAGACGAGGACGAGGAGGAGGGGGGTTGCATAAGCTCTGAAGGGAACGCAAAGGAAACAGACAGTTTATCTGTCTGTCTGCTCTGATTTCAGCGCACACTTTGAAGTCTTTGTGCAGTAAACACTGGTGGGTCCACACCGTGGTTATTTTACAAGGGCAGGGCCGGCAGACAGAAGACAGTTAAAAACTATTACCGAGGCCGCTCAGATGGCTTCCACGGCACTCTATCAGATGCTTCTCCTCTATCAGGACCTTATCTGCATCTGCCCCAAGGCCTGCTCAGAGGGGTGTGTGAGAGAAATAAGTGAGGAGGGCGCGTGGGGAGAAGGGCAATTTACATCCGAGTCTCCCGTGGCAATTTTGTGTGGCCGTGCATGGGTGTGTGACTGAAGAGGTTCTGACAGTCTAGCGGTTCTATTTCCACCCCAGTTTGGCCAAATCTCAAGCAGAAATGATTCAGGTGCGGGGCATCTGGTAGATATAAGCAAAAAAAAAAAGCCAGAGACGGGAAGGAATATGCGTTCACGATGGCCGTCCGCTTTCTCTTCCCTCGTTTTTCTTCGGTATTTGGCTAACGCAAACCACACTATTCGCAAATCCGCCCCTATCTTCTCCATGTCCGGACCATCACATCGCTCCATGCTGATTGCGGCAAGCGGTGAACCTAGCCGTGAGCTGTTGTGCGTTGTCAATAATTGATGAGAAAAGACAGGAGTGAGAAGTGGGAACATTCGCACATGATCGAGGATATGAGAGGACACAGTGATCTGATTCACTCCCTGCGTTATAGCCCCCGACTCTGTGTCAACCACTGAGCATGTGCGGGGAGCGTTCTAATGTTCTGACCCATTTTTTCGGTGTGTACTGCTGACATTTCCCTTAGCTATGCAGACAGCAACTACCTCAGAACTGCCAACCCGCCAGAAGGAGGGAGAAGGTGGGGAGGAGACGAGGGGTGAGGGAGGGAGACAATGATGGAGCGATAGAATAGAAAGAGAGAGACAGATATGTAGGGGAGTGAGGTAGAGAAAATGTGAGAGGGGAAGAGATGCGTGCGAGGCGGTGAGTCAACGTATTTCTAATGAGCACGGTGACATGTTGTGGTGGAGGGGGAAGAGACTGCTGAGCAGCAACGTTATGTATAAAATATGGGCTTCCCGTATCTCCCCTTCAATCAGTTTCACTTCCTTTTAACTGCTCATTTTTTCATAAAGACAAAAGACAGACTACGGGGCACTTAAAGCGCAATTAGATATCGACACGTCAGGGCGCGAAACTTGCCCGAGACAAATGATCCAGCGCGGTTCCGACCCCTGAGCGTCGTCGCAGTCAGATATGAAATGTAGGAATAAAAGAAATGCATATTTCACACTGGAGTGAGTCACCAAAATGTAATTCCAAAGTGCAAAGGCGTACGAGTGGACATATGGGAAGATCTTGAGGCCTTGGCGAGAGAAAAGTGTTGGCATTCAGCTACAGGAGACGGAGGAAATGTGAATCAAACACAATGGCATCTGGGGTCAGAACCAAGTGGAGCCCACGCATTTTTTTTTTTTTTTTTTTTTTGGCTGAAACAAAGCCGAGTGTGGTTGCTGAAGGTAGAGCCTAGGGCAGCGAGTGCTGATTAGTCTTTTGAGTATTCTTTGTTTTTTTACTTAATTGGTCAGAAAACGCTAAAAGATGTCCATAACAAATTTGCCCGAGGTGAAGGGTGATGTTTTCGAATGACTCGTTTTGCCTGAACAACAATCCAGAAGCTAAAAATATTCAATTTGGGTAAACAAAAGAGCGAAAAGCGGCACATTTTCAAATTTCACATCCTGAGAAATAACTTGAATACATATCAGCAGCCAAAACTGAATGAATTTCTGTTAATAAATGCTTACATAAATTAAAGTATGCCTGCAGTATGAGCAAAATATGCATCAAAAACCATTCCGAAATACTTCAGAGACGTATTATCCATTATAACACATGCCAGATTGTGTGTAAAAGCTCAAATTTGTAATATAACAGTACAATATTTTGCTCTAAATCGCAGCAGAATAGGAGTATAACGTCGCATTAAATGGAAGTACATGTCCAATAGCTGAAGAAGACAAACTTTATTATCTTGCATCACTGTCAGATAAAACAAGAACTCTGCATAGGTCATGACAGGAAATTAAATTAGACATTTGTCAGTGCTTTCTATCATGTAAAAGCCCCAAAAAATCCTAATCTAATCAAGAAAATAACTGTCAGATTAATGGAAGATAAAAATAACGGTTAGTTGCACCAGAACATTTTGCAGGAAAAACAATCACCTAGAAATTACACACAGAAGCCAAATCAAAGCCGCTGTCAGCGCTCTAATTTCTCATGGCCCTTCTTCAAATAGTTACTGGGTTGGATGGGTACATTAGGCATCAAAAATTCCACCCACAGAAATAGATTTAAAAGTAGTAGCAGCTGGGCCGGCAGCATCTTTTCTAACAAGGTTTTTAGGGCACATTGATCGTGAGTGACAGCTCGCTTTGGACTGTTTTGGGAAATGAGTGCATGGCTCTAGCGAAGTTGAGGAACAGCCGGGAGCCACGAAAACAGACTCCAGCTGAGGCGAACTTTCCTAGAACTTTCCTCGAGTGAGACATTTCCTTTCAACTTTCATTAACGTGAGAGCACAGGTTTATTTTTCTCCCGGTTAATAGCTGAGGGTGAAAAAAAGCCCTGTGTTGCCTGCACTCGTGCAGCCACGTTGTCATTCTGCAGCGGTGTTGCAATCCCAGTGCTGTCGGGATGCTCAAATTGACCTACATGGAAAAGATAATGCAATGCCTGTCTGTTGCTGAGATGGTTGTGGGTATTTTTCTCTGTATCTGCTGAATTTGTTCCGACTCAGACCTTGCTAGCATCAGCAGCTTGTTAGCTTCTATTCTCCCACCGGCTGCCAGGATACACTGCTGTCATTCCACTAGCCAACATTCAAATATCTGCACACACATTTGCAGACACACACACACACACACACACATACACAGACACTGCAGATTCCTCAGCAAGTCTCGGTTTATTTTTGACATGTTGAGATCCAGCTTTTAAGCTGGAATCAGATCATCATGGCGGGCAGATGTTCCTCTCAGATGGTGGTTAGTGTCTGTTTCGGTCAAAACAACCACACTGAGGATGAGGGAAGTGTTTACAGAGTAACACATCTGTGTACTGTACCCTGTCAGATTCAGGATATGGATGTCCACAAATTGAGTAAAACTGCGTATAAAAGTGAAACGTATGATAAAAACCAAATGTTGTGTCCAAGGATATCTAAACAAAGCTTGCTTGTTTACTTCCAGCATTTTTAGATGACTTACCCCGACCATGCACTTACGTACCAATTTCAAACACATTTTCATTCCGTGATTGCTGCATGAGAATCGCAGCTGAGGAACATCAGAGGTTTTATTGCAATTTGGAACTGGAGCCGTTCTTCATTCGCTTGTTATTTCTCCCGGATCTCATTTTCTACACTGTTTGCAAAAACTGTTTGTGGATATAGACGATTTCTAAAAAAAATAGTGTACACAACTAATAGCGGGGAACAACGAGTGGATCCGTCGTGGTACGCGTCTGCTGTGTATCGCAATAGTGCATTTTCTGTGAGTTTAGCTGGAAAAGGGAACAGACGAAATAAGCTGATGGGAATCCAATGGCTGATAAATCAGGTTACTTCATCACAGTGACGCACAAATCCTGAAAATCCAATAGTGCAGTCCATAAAGCAGTCCTGGTTATTGATTTGCAACATTGCATGCAAACGCCTAATCCTAGCAGAGATGTTAAACAGATAGTGACGGCACTACATCCACGCCGCTCATTTGAAAGTGATATTTAAGACATTCATTACTAGCAGCAATCATTTGAGACTGTGTTGTTGGCAACACTTTATTTTAATGCTCCCACTGTTGATTTATAAACGCTAAACTAAACAATGAACAGTTAATAGCTGTTATGTGCAGCTGTGAAATATTATAATGTCATTCACCTTTACATAAAGACATTTTATATAAAAACAACAACTAAATAACAGCTGTGCTCTTATGCCCTCATATTTTATAGGAATTCAAAATGTAAGGTTTTAATACAAACTGTATAATAATTTATTAACAGAGTAAAGTGTTATTTAATGTATTGTTTTTGGATGACAACTGAGAAAACTCAGTCTGCAAATGTAGGTCACAGGATGTGGCCTTAAGCTAAGAAAGAAATCTAACAAGTGAGCCTTGAGTAGAAGTAAACTAGTCAAACTAGTTTCTTCTGAGAAAATAAACTTTGAAACTCAACTTGTCTTTAAGAGTTTTTAAAACATTTATAAGCAGATTTCCGGATGCCTGTAAATAACTCGTAAACAAACCCTTCTGGCTCCTTACAACTACATTACAGAGTGTTGGAAACTATTTAGTAAATGGTTTTTTATAATTTAAATAGTGAAGTAGTAATGTTCTGTTTTCTTTTTAAGGTGGAGAATATTTACGTATTTATATTGTGTTGAAACTGCAAAATCCCCGAGATCTAACTGTATATTTACGATAAATATTTATATTTTTTTTACATTTTTCTGATTTATATTGTTTTATTTTTGAATCACTATTGCTCATTGTATTATTCTATTTCAACATATTTAAGTATAATTAAAAAACAAATACTCTGATTAACATAAAAACAATGCAACTCAAGTTAAATCATATTAAACTAATCTTAAATGATGCAAACGTGGAAAACAAAATCCTTACCAACTCAATTTGGTAATTCTTTAATTACATTTTGCTTGAAATCATTATTTCAGACAGCAAACTTTTTTTTGTAAATACCATCACCACAATGAACCTCAACTGGCTGCCAATAAATAATCAAAATAAAGCGGCGCCAATAAACAAGTCATGTCAAAAACAAAATAACATTTACACTAAGTCCATTTCATAACACAACTTTCCAAGAGAGCGGGTCTCGTCGGAGGCTGGTGGCGGACAAAGTCACGCTGGGCACACATAGCGATAAATGAAAATGTCACACCAAAGTGAAACATGGCTTTAAGGCAGCAGCAGCTCTTGCATTGTGTTCTACATGTGAGGTGAGCGCACATTTACCTTGCCCGACTTTCATGATGACTTTCATGGCTCGGCTCTTGCACACGCCCCCCTCCCGGTTCTCCAGGCCTTCGACTGTGCCGTTGGAGGTTGCTGGAGGCGAAGGAGGAGAGGGGGGAAGAAAAAAAAAAAGAGGAGAGAAAGAAGGGGGCGGTGGGGGGTTGTGTGTGGGAGGACAAGAAGAAGTGGTGGAGGGTAAAAGAAAAGAAAAGCAGGAGAAAGAGGAGGAGAGAAGATGACACACCGGTTAATGAGCACGTCCATAACGCACAGAACTAATCAATATTTACGACAAGCACTGATTAGCTGTTCCAGTGATTAGCCGTTCTCACCCTCAATCAACCGCCGGCTCCTCTCAACGGTATCTCTCATTAACACAATAAAGCGAAGTCAAATGAATGGAACAACATTAGAGTCTGCTGAGGGCTGAGGGCGGGAGGGCGCCGAGGTGGAGAGCAGCAACATGGTCGGACCTGCGAGTGTGCGCTTTCTGCCGGCGCATAGTTTCGCAGTGAAGACATGCCAGCGAGAGTTCCAGCTGCTTGCCAAGTCCTCGAGCAGCTTACTCCCTTCTGAGCCACATGTGTCACTACTTGCTGCTAGTGCGGAGAGGGCTTAAATGCCTCCCTTAATGTTTGTGCGTGCATGTGTGTGTGTGTCCATTAACATATTAGAGCGAGCGCTGTTAAAGTGCGCGTCGCCGCTCGGACTCGGGGCGAGGAGCTCAGGGTCGAGGGGTTGTTTATTCAATGTCACAGTCACTTCAGACGCTGTGACACAATTGGCTTGTCTATTTTAGGGCCCATGATAATGACCTAGGGAGACAGAGTGTGACTCTGACCTTAACACTGAGTAGCAAAGCACGGCGTTGTGTGTTTCTGCCTGTGTGTGTGTGTGTGGGCGCATAGGATGGCAGCTCTAATTTTGGAATTCCCCAAATGATCTCCATCTCCGCTTAGTCTGCTGTTTCAACTTACTCCCTTCCTCTGAAATGCTTTTGTTTCTCTTCCTCGCATTATCCGTCTCGGTCTCTCTCTCCCCCTGTTTTTTCACTCACTTCATTTCCTATCTGCTCTATCTGGCTCTAGCCCTCCCCTCTTCCCTCCCTCTTAACTCAATGACCATCTCCCTGGGTGATTGCTTCAGATGGCACCCTCATTATGATGAGATAGTCTTGGAGAGGGTGCTTATCTAATGATGACACAAAGAGAGACAGACTTGGCTACAGGCAAGGGGGCTGGGTGGGTCCAAACAAAGCGCTTGCAAACATTCAAATACTTGCCGGCGTGATGTATCAATGTTTCTACATGCGTTTTCTTGCTGTAAACTGTTGTCGTATCAAGCCGCGTTGAAATCTGGCTCCGCAGCTACGGAAAAAAAAGCCTCATCTAGTTGATTCATGCCCTGTCATTCCTAAGTATTATTAATGTTGACATTTTGTTGCCCTGTGGGATTTCGGCTTTGTACTTGCAGCGAAATTGAAGAAAAGCAAGTAATGAATTGCACTAATATTATGTTACATTATCAGATCCTACTCGGGCTCCGATTTACAAGAACCACAACATTTTGTTAGTGTGGCTGCAGTACGTGATAATTTGTGAGAACGATTGTGATAACATCATGTCAGGGAGCTCTTTCTGCAAAAATCCCCCCGCGGTAGACTCAACACGACCGAGCGCGCCGGACTCTGAAATATAGACGAGGGGCCAGCGGAGCCGAGCGCTGCGCAAGGGAGAGGAGGGAGAAGAAAAAAAAAGAAAAAGGATTTGAAATTTACGTGGGGCATTAATGTGAATGAACACTCAAGGCTAAGTGAGTCTTATGATTTATGTAAAGTCTATGCAGGGAGCATGTCTCCTCTAAAGGGAACATCCAAAGACAGTGAGGTGAACAGGCCTGTTTCCAGTCGTGCAGCCTCGCACCGTCTCCCGGCTCTGAATGGCCCAGACGCAGCCACAAGTGCTAACCTCATCCTGCCATTTTCCACCCAATTTCTTCTCTTCTTTCAATTTTTAAATTTCCAGGGCAAGGTTATACAAAAATGAGCTCTTTGAAGATCAAGCTCAAAGGCGCTTGAATAATCTGACTAAGAGTGAGCGTCATGCTATGAATTTTATATCCACTCAGGGAGAGCAAATCTTCTCAGTGTTAACTTGCTTCTGTCATCTAAATTAACTATTCCTTCAGGCTGGCTGAACAGGCTCCTGCATTACCGATGTGGCATGATGATAAGTTGGCCCTCGGAGGCTCCTGTTTAGCCGAACAACTGAAAGGGAGCTGGATTTATAAAGAGATGATCACTTTATATGTTGTTTGTATTCGGGCCATTTAAGATGTCAAATAATTCAAGCTTTCCGCCGTAGCGCTGGAAATTCATAATCCGATTAACTGTGTCCAATTTTAACCACATTTCCTTATGTGGATCCATCTCTTAAGTGCTATTCAAGATGGAAATCAACTGCGCAGACAACTGTTGAGCGCATTTGAAAATGTGCAGTGGATCTTTAAACAATAAAACATGCAGACCGTTAAACAGCAGCGGGCTCTGCTGTGTTTGCCATTTTACATTCTTTGATATCACACCACATACATCTATCATTTCAGAGATTGCATTAAAAAAAAAAANAAAAAAAAAAAAAAAGAGCGATGGATGACATGGGTGGTGAGACGATGGAGCGATAATGATGATCTATTTCAACTCTATACATTGTGCACTTGTAGGAAAAGTCTAACAAAATACAACTGCTTTGTGAACTGAATCAGGGTTCAAGGAAATCCTCCATCAAAAATAGTAAGTAAGGCAAACATCAGAGGTGCGAAGGGAGAGGAACACATTATTTTCACACACTGTGTCTGATACCTGAGCTATCTGGAGAGTTTCCCGGCCCAGCTCGGAGCCCCCGACCAACACACACACGGACGCGCACGCACACACACACTGATTTTTTTCTTCTTTTTTTTTCTCTTTTTGTCACCCGGCACACAAACTGCAGGCTGAGTGGCGTTCGGGCCTGCGTCTGCCTGTTCCTGGCTAGTGTGCTAGGATGGTGGTGTTTAATTGGGTGTAGCACAGACTGTACTTCAGGGAACTGAGATAAGTTATATCCTGTCCGTTCTTTTAAAAAAAAAAAAAAAAAGGGACAGCGAACCACGAAGCTCGAAGTTCCATCTGTTGGTTTGCTCGAGCTCCGCCTCCCACCGTCAGAGCACAGCGGGGGGGTGGTGGAGGAAACTAGGAGGTGGGGTGAGGAGGAAGAGGGTGTGGGGGGAGGTAAGGAGGAAGGGTGGGGATTGTCAGACAACCCAAACAAACAGAATAAACCTCTCTCGTCAGTCAGCTCATAACCCCGCTGGTCACTGGTCAGTGCGTGTGTTTCTCCAGATTTGTGCAGCAGGTGGTAGAAATAACACGGGCTCGAAAGAGGCATCAAGTCCCCCAAGATGCAAAAAGGAAGTGTCCTTCCCAAGAACATAAATCAAGCGCTCCTCTTCTTTTCCGTTTTTCCTCTCTCTCTCTCTCTCTCTCTCTCCTGACCGTGCCGCCGCCGGTTTGTGCGAAGCGTGTCAGACTTTGTAGTAGATGTTGGCGGGGCTCTGCGGAGGCATCTCCTGGACAATGTAGACTGGGTGGCCATAGTCCCCGCTCACCTTCTCATAGTGAGGGCAGTAGTTGTTCTCTGTCCGCAGCGGAATGATGATGTCGCTGGGCTCCGTGCCAGCCGTGCCGCCCGGCAGCTTGGGATTGGACAGGGTGCTGAGCGACAGCGCCGAGGGGCGGGGCTGCGAGTGGGCGTTTTTCCTGGCACGCTTGCGCATCTTGATGAGCAGGATGACGAGGAGGAGGATGAGCAGGAGGAAGATGATGCAGCCGGCCCCGATGGCGGAGAACACGGCCACTTTGGAGCCCAGGATGCCGTCCGAGTTTGCCGAGGACCCCGACTGGTCTTGATTCATGGGGTCTAGAAGGAGAAATGACGAAAAAAAAAATAAAAGAGAGAGAGAGAGAGAGGCTTAGGGACTGTAAAAATAATTATGACGGGGGAACAGAGGGTCAGAAAAAGGAGGGTGCTGTAATTTGTACTTGTGCTGAAAGGAGGAGAGTCTAACTTTTTTTTTATGTTCCCTCGCCCCATATTTCACTTTTATTTCATATTTTATATTTGTGAGATTTATTATTTAAAGGAGATCAAATAGGTACATCAAAAAATCTGGTTTCCGTGTCCTCTGGGGAGCTGCATTTTGCCATGTGTAGAGGATGAGGGGGTTGGGATGAAAATATCGCAATGCACAAATCCTTCGGCACAGAGCCTGTTCTTGTTCCACTCATTTAGCGGCTGCGTTATCAGTTCATTTAATGGCACTGCTTTCTTACATATGTGTTTGTTTGCTTTGGGAGGATTTCAGGCGGATGGTTATAGCGGCGTTTGTCAAATCAGGGTCCAAAGAAAACAGTAATAACACTCGCGAGGTTCCTTGTGTGTTTGTTAAATAGGATTTCACTCCTCCCCATCACAGTAATTTTCTTATAGTCCCTCAGAGACTGCGGAACATTTACAGTAAGCCGGCGCTGTCATGTGTCACACAGATCTTAGCTGTTGTGTGCCTAAATCAACTGCGAGCACATCCCAGTTTTTGTTGTCTGCTCGACATGACTAACAGCCCCATTGATGTAATCTAATTGAATCAGCTCAATCAAAATAGGCCTCGTAATGAAATCTGTAGTCATCACTCGGCATAACCGAGATTCCTGCCCCGATAAGATTGGAGCCCGGGCATGTTGTGTGACATGTCGAGGCCGCGTTTTGTCTGGCAAAGGCCAAGTGAGATATGGAGGGGGGAAAAAAAAAACTGGACAAAAATGAGGAGGGCATATCTGAACATCTGATTTTATTTTATCCCTTTGTTTCAGGGGTTCAGGATGGGGAAGGAGGGGGGTGGTGGTGGTGACTGGATGGGAAAGAGAATGGCTGGCTCCTCCAGTGACTGAAATCTGAGAAGAACCAAATCTGTTTTCCATGTATGCATGCAGCTGCTGCCAAAGAGCAGCACTCACCCCTCTCCCACCACCACCACCACCACCACCACCTCTTTACTGTCCATGACCTCCCCTCCCCTCCCCAACACACACACAAGCCCTCATACCTCCGGAGACTGCCATCCACACTAATGACTGTGTCTCCGCACTCGTCCGGCCACTTTTGCACTTAACCATTTATTGAGGAGGGGCTTTAACGGCGCCCTTATCACGACCAAATGACATCACCGAGAGCTACCAATTCGAGGCCTTATCGGGTGAAATCAGAGGCTGGAGGAATTTCGTACACTCTGGGCGCCGCGGAGAGCCCGGAGAGAGGCTGTCAGAAATTTCATTCCTGAAATATCAAGCCCTCAAACCACAACGACTTGTCCTTCATTCCACCCTCCACTTCTTCACTTGACATAATCACTGATCTAACAATGGTAGACAGGTAGAAGCCCAGGTATAGGGGGGGGGGAAAGTGACATTAGGCAATCTTTTTATAGAGTAACTAATGTCAAATAAGCAATTATTAAATGAGGACAGCTTATCACATTGGGACAGGCAGAACAGACTGTACTTGGGAGGAAGTTTGTGGCATATAAAGTTGTGGAGTAAGTCAAAAAGTTTGTGTAGGGAGTGATCTAAAAAAAAAAAAAAAAAAGAATAGTAGAAGAAGAAGAAGAAGAAGCGGTCCCTCCTGTGGGGAGCCGCTATGAAAGGTGCTGGTGAAAACAGGAAACAAGGAGGGCCCAGAGCATCCAAGGAGGCTCAAGTGACTCCTTCAATTATCTCTGCTTTTAATCTTCATTTATCTGCAATTCTAATGAGGTTTAAAAAGATATATAATAAAGAAAGTGTGTCTTTGAGTCTCCTTGGGTGCAGCACACCCTTTTGTGTACAGTATAAATAAGTGAAGTGACTCAGGGTGAGCTGTGTTTGTTTTGGGTGGGGTTTCGTGTTGTAACGTTGCAACCTGGACTTTGGAGAGTTTATTCACCTACAACAGTGGTTTTACACGTATTTAAGCTTGCTGACCCCCCCCCCCAAAAAAATCAAAGGAACGCCTGCGGCAGGAAAAAGCCATATGAGAGAATGCATACTTTGAGAGACTCAACTATGATTTTTATTTTTCTCTTTTCAGGCTAAATGTGATTAATTATTAGAGGAACCCTTAAGGCTGTGAATATTCCTTTTTTACATTTCAAAAACCATTATTTTACTAAAATATTTGCACTCCGGAATCTAGAAAGCATTCTTTAAGGAGCGCTAAGCGGCAGTTCATGGAGCTGCTGTTGATCCGTCAATCTGCTCACCAGGGTTTCCTGGAATCTCGGGTCCAATCCGACCCTGGTCGGGCGGACTGGGACTGGACTCCGGTATGGCGTTGTCTTCTGGAGTCTCCGGCGCCACGGGGTTCGCAGAGTTTGGGACTGTGGGAAAACAAAAAAAAACACACACACACACAGAAAGTCAGCCTTGGCAAGCTGCATGCGCTGAATTACAATGACTTGTTCTCGGCAACAGCGAGGATTATTTTTTATTATCTTGTGATATATCTTTTATGCACGGAGAAGGTTATCTTTGCATGTGTTGAA
This sequence comes from Stegastes partitus, assembly GCF_000690725.1. Classification (NCBI taxonomy): domain Eukaryota; kingdom Metazoa; phylum Chordata; class Actinopteri; family Pomacentridae; genus Stegastes; species Stegastes partitus. Next base: position 793,538 of record NW_007577847.1, on the reverse strand, counting down.
AAGCGTCTCAGAAGTGAAGATGAAAGCACAAAAAGCGGAAGGACAAGTTAGCGAACGCCTGTGAAACACGCCAATACTCCTGTCCTGCCGTTAAAAAAAAAAAAAAGAGGAAAAGAAAGAGCTCACATCTACATCAGCAGCTCCTTCAGCAAACACTCAGACAGGCATTTCCAACACTGACACACTCATGAGCGCGTAGGACACACACATCCATGTGCACACACCTACGATATACTTACAATACACTTAGGCCTGGCAGAATGAGGGTAAAGTAGTTATATATTAACTTTTTATTGTTTTACATTATTCATCACGTTAAAAGGCCATAATATGCCTTATTTATTGCTCCGGCTTTAACTCTGCCTGAAAGAGGCACACTTCTGAAGAGGGGACAGGAAGCGAACGGGGGAGACGAGGAGAAGAGGAGAAGAGGAGGCGAGGAAGAGGAGACGAGGACGAGGAGGAGGGGGGTTGCATAAGCTCTGAAGGGAACGCAAAGGAAACAGACAGTTTATCTGTCTGTCTGCTCTGATTTCAGCGCACACTTTGAAGTCTTTGTGCAGTAAACACTGGTGGGTCCACACCGTGGTTATTTTACAAGGGCAGGGCCGGCAGACAGAAGACAGTTAAAAACTATTACCGAGGCCGCTCAGATGGCTTCCACGGCACTCTATCAGATGCTTCTCCTCTATCAGGACCTTATCTGCATCTGCCCCAAGGCCTGCTCAGAGGGGTGTGTGAGAGAAATAAGTGAGGAGGGCGCGTGGGGAGAAGGGCAATTTACATCCGAGTCTCCCGTGGCAATTTTGTGTGGCCGTGCATGGGTGTGTGACTGAAGAGGTTCTGACAGTCTAGCGGTTCTATTTCCACCCCAGTTTGGCCAAATCTCAAGCAGAAATGATTCAGGTGCGGGGCATCTGGTAGATATAAGCAAAAAAAAAAAGCCAGAGACGGGAAGGAATATGCGTTCACGATGGCCGTCCGCTTTCTCTTCCCTCGTTTTTCTTCGGTATTTGGCTAACGCAAACCACACTATTCGCAAATCCGCCCCTATCTTCTCCATGTCCGGACCATCACATCGCTCCATGCTGATTGCGGCAAGCGGTGAACCTAGCCGTGAGCTGTTGTGCGTTGTCAATAATTGATGAGAAAAGACAGGAGTGAGAAGTGGGAACATTCGCACATGATCGAGGATATGAGAGGACACAGTGATCTGATTCACTCCCTGCGTTATAGCCCCCGACTCTGTGTCAACCACTGAGCATGTGCGGGGAGCGTTCTAATGTTCTGACCCATTTTTTCGGTGTGTACTGCTGACATTTCCCTTAGCTATGCAGACAGCAACTACCTCAGAACTGCCAACCCGCCAGAAGGAGGGAGAAGGTGGGGAGGAGACGAGGGGTGAGGGAGGGAGACAATGATGGAGCGATAGAATAGAAAGAGAGAGACAGATATGTAGGGGAGTGAGGTAGAGAAAATGTGAGAGGGGAAGAGATGCGTGCGAGGCGGTGAGTCAACGTATTTCTAATGAGCACGGTGACATGTTGTGGTGGAGGGGGAAGAGACTGCTGAGCAGCAACGTTATGTATAAAATATGGGCTTCCCGTATCTCCCCTTCAATCAGTTTCACTTCCTTTTAACTGCTCATTTTTTCATAAAGACAAAAGACAGACTACGGGGCACTTAAAGCGCAATTAGATATCGACACGTCAGGGCGCGAAACTTGCCCGAGACAAATGATCCAGCGCGGTTCCGACCCCTGAGCGTCGTCGCAGTCAGATATGAAATGTAGGAATAAAAGAAATGCATATTTCACACTGGAGTGAGTCACCAAAATGTAATTCCAAAGTGCAAAGGCGTACGAGTGGACATATGGGAAGATCTTGAGGCCTTGGCGAGAGAAAAGTGTTGGCATTCAGCTACAGGAGACGGAGGAAATGTGAATCAAACACAATGGCATCTGGGGTCAGAACCAAGTGGAGCCCACGCATTTTTTTTTTTTTTTTTTTTTTGGCTGAAACAAAGCCGAGTGTGGTTGCTGAAGGTAGAGCCTAGGGCAGCGAGTGCTGATTAGTCTTTTGAGTATTCTTTGTTTTTTTACTTAATTGGTCAGAAAACGCTAAAAGATGTCCATAACAAATTTGCCCGAGGTGAAGGGTGATGTTTTCGAATGACTCGTTTTGCCTGAACAACAATCCAGAAGCTAAAAATATTCAATTTGGGTAAACAAAAGAGCGAAAAGCGGCACATTTTCAAATTTCACATCCTGAGAAATAACTTGAATACATATCAGCAGCCAAAACTGAATGAATTTCTGTTAATAAATGCTTACATAAATTAAAGTATGCCTGCAGTATGAGCAAAATATGCATCAAAAACCATTCCGAAATACTTCAGAGACGTATTATCCATTATAACACATGCCAGATTGTGTGTAAAAGCTCAAATTTGTAATATAACAGTACAATATTTTGCTCTAAATCGCAGCAGAATAGGAGTATAACGTCGCATTAAATGGAAGTACATGTCCAATAGCTGAAGAAGACAAACTTTATTATCTTGCATCACTGTCAGATAAAACAAGAACTCTGCATAGGTCATGACAGGAAATTAAATTAGACATTTGTCAGTGCTTTCTATCATGTAAAAGCCCCAAAAAATCCTAATCTAATCAAGAAAATAACTGTCAGATTAATGGAAGATAAAAATAACGGTTAGTTGCACCAGAACATTTTGCAGGAAAAACAATCACCTAGAAATTACACACAGAAGCCAAATCAAAGCCGCTGTCAGCGCTCTAATTTCTCATGGCCCTTCTTCAAATAGTTACTGGGTTGGATGGGTACATTAGGCATCAAAAATTCCACCCACAGAAATAGATTTAAAAGTAGTAGCAGCTGGGCCGGCAGCATCTTTTCTAACAAGGTTTTTAGGGCACATTGATCGTGAGTGACAGCTCGCTTTGGACTGTTTTGGGAAATGAGTGCATGGCTCTAGCGAAGTTGAGGAACAGCCGGGAGCCACGAAAACAGACTCCAGCTGAGGCGAACTTTCCTAGAACTTTCCTCGAGTGAGACATTTCCTTTCAACTTTCATTAACGTGAGAGCACAGGTTTATTTTTCTCCCGGTTAATAGCTGAGGGTGAAAAAAAGCCCTGTGTTGCCTGCACTCGTGCAGCCACGTTGTCATTCTGCAGCGGTGTTGCAATCCCAGTGCTGTCGGGATGCTCAAATTGACCTACATGGAAAAGATAATGCAATGCCTGTCTGTTGCTGAGATGGTTGTGGGTATTTTTCTCTGTATCTGCTGAATTTGTTCCGACTCAGACCTTGCTAGCATCAGCAGCTTGTTAGCTTCTATTCTCCCACCGGCTGCCAGGATACACTGCTGTCATTCCACTAGCCAACATTCAAATATCTGCACACACATTTGCAGACACACACACACACACACACACATACACAGACACTGCAGATTCCTCAGCAAGTCTCGGTTTATTTTTGACATGTTGAGATCCAGCTTTTAAGCTGGAATCAGATCATCATGGCGGGCAGATGTTCCTCTCAGATGGTGGTTAGTGTCTGTTTCGGTCAAAACAACCACACTGAGGATGAGGGAAGTGTTTACAGAGTAACACATCTGTGTACTGTACCCTGTCAGATTCAGGATATGGATGTCCACAAATTGAGTAAAACTGCGTATAAAAGTGAAACGTATGATAAAAACCAAATGTTGTGTCCAAGGATATCTAAACAAAGCTTGCTTGTTTACTTCCAGCATTTTTAGATGACTTACCCCGACCATGCACTTACGTACCAATTTCAAACACATTTTCATTCCGTGATTGCTGCATGAGAATCGCAGCTGAGGAACATCAGAGGTTTTATTGCAATTTGGAACTGGAGCCGTTCTTCATTCGCTTGTTATTTCTCCCGGATCTCATTTTCTACACTGTTTGCAAAAACTGTTTGTGGATATAGACGATTTCTAAAAAAAATAGTGTACACAACTAATAGCGGGGAACAACGAGTGGATCCGTCGTGGTACGCGTCTGCTGTGTATCGCAATAGTGCATTTTCTGTGAGTTTAGCTGGAAAAGGGAACAGACGAAATAAGCTGATGGGAATCCAATGGCTGATAAATCAGGTTACTTCATCACAGTGACGCACAAATCCTGAAAATCCAATAGTGCAGTCCATAAAGCAGTCCTGGTTATTGATTTGCAACATTGCATGCAAACGCCTAATCCTAGCAGAGATGTTAAACAGATAGTGACGGCACTACATCCACGCCGCTCATTTGAAAGTGATATTTAAGACATTCATTACTAGCAGCAATCATTTGAGACTGTGTTGTTGGCAACACTTTATTTTAATGCTCCCACTGTTGATTTATAAACGCTAAACTAAACAATGAACAGTTAATAGCTGTTATGTGCAGCTGTGAAATATTATAATGTCATTCACCTTTACATAAAGACATTTTATATAAAAACAACAACTAAATAACAGCTGTGCTCTTATGCCCTCATATTTTATAGGAATTCAAAATGTAAGGTTTTAATACAAACTGTATAATAATTTATTAACAGAGTAAAGTGTTATTTAATGTATTGTTTTTGGATGACAACTGAGAAAACTCAGTCTGCAAATGTAGGTCACAGGATGTGGCCTTAAGCTAAGAAAGAAATCTAACAAGTGAGCCTTGAGTAGAAGTAAACTAGTCAAACTAGTTTCTTCTGAGAAAATAAACTTTGAAACTCAACTTGTCTTTAAGAGTTTTTAAAACATTTATAAGCAGATTTCCGGATGCCTGTAAATAACTCGTAAACAAACCCTTCTGGCTCCTTACAACTACATTACAGAGTGTTGGAAACTATTTAGTAAATGGTTTTTTATAATTTAAATAGTGAAGTAGTAATGTTCTGTTTTCTTTTTAAGGTGGAGAATATTTACGTATTTATATTGTGTTGAAACTGCAAAATCCCCGAGATCTAACTGTATATTTACGATAAATATTTATATTTTTTTTACATTTTTCTGATTTATATTGTTTTATTTTTGAATCACTATTGCTCATTGTATTATTCTATTTCAACATATTTAAGTATAATTAAAAAACAAATACTCTGATTAACATAAAAACAATGCAACTCAAGTTAAATCATATTAAACTAATCTTAAATGATGCAAACGTGGAAAACAAAATCCTTACCAACTCAATTTGGTAATTCTTTAATTACATTTTGCTTGAAATCATTATTTCAGACAGCAAACTTTTTTTTGTAAATACCATCACCACAATGAACCTCAACTGGCTGCCAATAAATAATCAAAATAAAGCGGCGCCAATAAACAAGTCATGTCAAAAACAAAATAACATTTACACTAAGTCCATTTCATAACACAACTTTCCAAGAGAGCGGGTCTCGTCGGAGGCTGGTGGCGGACAAAGTCACGCTGGGCACACATAGCGATAAATGAAAATGTCACACCAAAGTGAAACATGGCTTTAAGGCAGCAGCAGCTCTTGCATTGTGTTCTACATGTGAGGTGAGCGCACATTTACCTTGCCCGACTTTCATGATGACTTTCATGGCTCGGCTCTTGCACACGCCCCCCTCCCGGTTCTCCAGGCCTTCGACTGTGCCGTTGGAGGTTGCTGGAGGCGAAGGAGGAGAGGGGGGAAGAAAAAAAAAAAGAGGAGAGAAAGAAGGGGGCGGTGGGGGGTTGTGTGTGGGAGGACAAGAAGAAGTGGTGGAGGGTAAAAGAAAAGAAAAGCAGGAGAAAGAGGAGGAGAGAAGATGACACACCGGTTAATGAGCACGTCCATAACGCACAGAACTAATCAATATTTACGACAAGCACTGATTAGCTGTTCCAGTGATTAGCCGTTCTCACCCTCAATCAACCGCCGGCTCCTCTCAACGGTATCTCTCATTAACACAATAAAGCGAAGTCAAATGAATGGAACAACATTAGAGTCTGCTGAGGGCTGAGGGCGGGAGGGCGCCGAGGTGGAGAGCAGCAACATGGTCGGACCTGCGAGTGTGCGCTTTCTGCCGGCGCATAGTTTCGCAGTGAAGACATGCCAGCGAGAGTTCCAGCTGCTTGCCAAGTCCTCGAGCAGCTTACTCCCTTCTGAGCCACATGTGTCACTACTTGCTGCTAGTGCGGAGAGGGCTTAAATGCCTCCCTTAATGTTTGTGCGTGCATGTGTGTGTGTGTCCATTAACATATTAGAGCGAGCGCTGTTAAAGTGCGCGTCGCCGCTCGGACTCGGGGCGAGGAGCTCAGGGTCGAGGGGTTGTTTATTCAATGTCACAGTCACTTCAGACGCTGTGACACAATTGGCTTGTCTATTTTAGGGCCCATGATAATGACCTAGGGAGACAGAGTGTGACTCTGACCTTAACACTGAGTAGCAAAGCACGGCGTTGTGTGTTTCTGCCTGTGTGTGTGTGTGTGGGCGCATAGGATGGCAGCTCTAATTTTGGAATTCCCCAAATGATCTCCATCTCCGCTTAGTCTGCTGTTTCAACTTACTCCCTTCCTCTGAAATGCTTTTGTTTCTCTTCCTCGCATTATCCGTCTCGGTCTCTCTCTCCCCCTGTTTTTTCACTCACTTCATTTCCTATCTGCTCTATCTGGCTCTAGCCCTCCCCTCTTCCCTCCCTCTTAACTCAATGACCATCTCCCTGGGTGATTGCTTCAGATGGCACCCTCATTATGATGAGATAGTCTTGGAGAGGGTGCTTATCTAATGATGACACAAAGAGAGACAGACTTGGCTACAGGCAAGGGGGCTGGGTGGGTCCAAACAAAGCGCTTGCAAACATTCAAATACTTGCCGGCGTGATGTATCAATGTTTCTACATGCGTTTTCTTGCTGTAAACTGTTGTCGTATCAAGCCGCGTTGAAATCTGGCTCCGCAGCTACGGAAAAAAAAGCCTCATCTAGTTGATTCATGCCCTGTCATTCCTAAGTATTATTAATGTTGACATTTTGTTGCCCTGTGGGATTTCGGCTTTGTACTTGCAGCGAAATTGAAGAAAAGCAAGTAATGAATTGCACTAATATTATGTTACATTATCAGATCCTACTCGGGCTCCGATTTACAAGAACCACAACATTTTGTTAGTGTGGCTGCAGTACGTGATAATTTGTGAGAACGATTGTGATAACATCATGTCAGGGAGCTCTTTCTGCAAAAATCCCCCCGCGGTAGACTCAACACGACCGAGCGCGCCGGACTCTGAAATATAGACGAGGGGCCAGCGGAGCCGAGCGCTGCGCAAGGGAGAGGAGGGAGAAGAAAAAAAAAGAAAAAGGATTTGAAATTTACGTGGGGCATTAATGTGAATGAACACTCAAGGCTAAGTGAGTCTTATGATTTATGTAAAGTCTATGCAGGGAGCATGTCTCCTCTAAAGGGAACATCCAAAGACAGTGAGGTGAACAGGCCTGTTTCCAGTCGTGCAGCCTCGCACCGTCTCCCGGCTCTGAATGGCCCAGACGCAGCCACAAGTGCTAACCTCATCCTGCCATTTTCCACCCAATTTCTTCTCTTCTTTCAATTTTTAAATTTCCAGGGCAAGGTTATACAAAAATGAGCTCTTTGAAGATCAAGCTCAAAGGCGCTTGAATAATCTGACTAAGAGTGAGCGTCATGCTATGAATTTTATATCCACTCAGGGAGAGCAAATCTTCTCAGTGTTAACTTGCTTCTGTCATCTAAATTAACTATTCCTTCAGGCTGGCTGAACAGGCTCCTGCATTACCGATGTGGCATGATGATAAGTTGGCCCTCGGAGGCTCCTGTTTAGCCGAACAACTGAAAGGGAGCTGGATTTATAAAGAGATGATCACTTTATATGTTGTTTGTATTCGGGCCATTTAAGATGTCAAATAATTCAAGCTTTCCGCCGTAGCGCTGGAAATTCATAATCCGATTAACTGTGTCCAATTTTAACCACATTTCCTTATGTGGATCCATCTCTTAAGTGCTATTCAAGATGGAAATCAACTGCGCAGACAACTGTTGAGCGCATTTGAAAATGTGCAGTGGATCTTTAAACAATAAAACATGCAGACCGTTAAACAGCAGCGGGCTCTGCTGTGTTTGCCATTTTACATTCTTTGATATCACACCACATACATCTATCATTTCAGAGATTGCATTAAAAAAAAAAAAAAGTGCCAGCCACGTTTCTCAAAGTCTCTAACCCTACTCCACAACAAGGACACACTGCCAGCTTTTTTTTTTTTTTTTTTTTTAATCTAAAAGCCTCTCACTCACTCTATCTCCTCTTCCTCTCACTCAATTTTTCTCCTCCCTCTCTAACCCTCTCCTCTCGTTTCATCCCGGCATACTGACGTTAATCCAAATCTGGATTTCCAGATATTAAAAGGCCGACGGTCATGTCGTGTTTTGGAAAGAGGAAACTGGGGAATTGGGTCTTCCTGTGTGTCTCGGCGGAGATAAAAACACAAGGGGATAAAGCAACGACAGGACCAGGAACAAAGAAACTCCCAGTCTGCTGCTAATGATTTAGTGGAACAAACTGGTTCAGCGTTAGCCGTCCAGAATACCAAAAGAACTGGTCATTGCATGAAGGAATGTTGCTTTTTTTAATAAAGCGGTCGGCTCCAAAGAGGGTTTTTGTATGATTTAAGGCCCCTCTTTGTGGGTGTGGATCATTGGCCACAGAGTGACTAGTGGGAGAACAAAAGATCTACAGCTGCTGAAGTCATAAGAGAAACCAGGTGCCAAATGTTGATGTTGGGAAATATCTACAGTACAAATGTATCAGCCAAGAGGAAGCCTTACAGGGGAAAGAGCTGGCCAGAAAGAAAGGCTCCCGTTCCAGTACTGCACACATAGCACTACTGCACACATTACCTAAAGCATAACACATTAACATGCAGATGTGAATGTACACTCGCGCAAACACACCGTTGCACACAGATTTCACAAGGACGTTTGGGGTAGCGCGGCAGACTGCTCCCCGAGGTGCTCCGAGGAGAAGAGTGGGAGATGTGTGAGAGATGCAGCGCTGACTGGCCAAGACAACACTAGCTAAGGCTAGAGTGCGATGTGGTGGTCTATATTTATTCTCAGGTCTGCTAAATGAGGTCACTCAGGTGGTCCTGCTGAATACATTCCCCATCTCCATCATGAATCATCTGCTGCTTATTATTCCTGTCCAGCCCAGGGGGCTTGCTTTCATACAGCGCAGTGGGGCTGTGTGTACGTGTGTGTGCACGTGGTCCGCTGTCTATACGTGCGCGTGCGCGGTCGCGTGCGCAACATCTGCCCAAAGCGACGAACGAGGGGGGATAGATACAGCCCATGTGACAGACAGAGAGCAGGTTGTTTAATGAGAAAGTGGATGAGAGGTGACATTCATTGGCTACCTTTCACACAGCGTCTCCCCCCCCCCCACCTCCTCCTCCTCGTTCATTCTGCGCAGCATTCAGACTTCCATTTAGCAGGCACCGAGTAGTCACAGTAACCACCAGTAATAATGTCTACATTTTCCAAAAAAAAAAAAAAAAAAAGCAGCTAAATACATAAACAGGCTCAACCACCATCTGATCACTCACACTTAGCATCAAGGAAAAAAAACACAAGCGCGCAAGAGCTGTTTCATCCATTTGAGGCAAAGCAGGGAGCTACACACAGCCGTGTCAGGTGTGTGTGTGTCTGTATCAAACAGAGCGTCACAACAGAAATGGCTATTTCTCATACCTGCGATTTTTCCTATCTTGGTTTTTGTTTACATTAGCGGACCAGAATCGAAGTGCTGAGAAGGGAAAGAGTCTATTTGCACAAAATATTTCACCCCTGAATGAGCACAGAGAGGGTTAGATTAGGTTTATGTGCCTGATTCCAGAGATAACCCTCCCCAGCAGATCTGGCATGCATGCAAGAATGCACGTGCACACACACACACACACACACTCGCGCACTCACACACACAAACACACAAACGCATACAGAGTGAGGTTGGCAGACTGGAATAATACTGGGGATCTAGATGTTTGCACTTTGAACCTTTTCTAATCCAGAGTATTAGGGCATGGCTAAAGCCTGATTATGGCGGAATGAAATGGATCTAAATAGATGTCCCTGCCCATCAGCCTTCCATTTCTTTGTCCTAGAAATAGAAATGGAAATCAGTAATCAACCTCCAACCTCTCGCTCGCCATCTCTCCCACGTAGCCTCCTCTGCAGGTTTGGCGAGAGCAAAGAAAATTCATTCAGACTTTTCATATCGCCGCAGATGAATTGGGGCGCGCTCAGGTTGGCCGAGGGTTTTCCTCATGCTCCTTTTCAATAATAAAACTTGGCAGACAATATAAAATTGTCATATCTTCGATGCTAGACGCGCACATTTTTCATGCTACTTTGGAAATATTGAATTCAGGTCGGAATAAATGCGGTTGCGAGCGATGAGGGTGGACACAGCTGATTTTCTCATCTTGGTGTTTTGACTGTTTTTCGCATTTTACCGTTGCAGAGCATCGCCCTAATAAAACCACGTGCCGCCTTGCTCCTCGGGAGCCACTTTGCTGCTGGTGTACGGTAAACAGGTAGCAGCATTAGTGTCAAGGTTTAAAGTGGTAAGCGGCCCAGTGCACACAACTGTTGCTCAGCTCACTGCTTCGGTATACAGCCAGAGGGGGAGCTCCTCTCCTGCGTCCTGATTAGACTGCTCTCTCTAGACTGCACACACACACACACACACACACACACACAATTGCAACCACACTTGAAATGGTTGCAAAAAAAATAAAGAAATAAAAAAAAAATATACAGCCATGTAAGCACCCAGGCCCACAGAAGTGAACACAGATGAAGCAACACACTGACATGTGCATGCTCACACACACACACAAATACATATTCGCACACACACACACACAGTTTGGCTGCCTGTGTAGCCAGAAGATCAGGCAGGACTTAAGAGCTCCTCCGGCACCAAAATTACAGGGTACCTCTAAATCCTCCCAGCAGAGAGCACTATGGGATAGCGTGGGGTGAGGAGGAGGAGGAGGAGGGTTGGGAGGAAGGGTGAGTGGTGCTGTGTAGGGGTGAGGGAAGTGAAGAGGTGTGTGTGCGTGGGGGTGGAGGTGTTTAGAGAGAGAGGGGATGGAAAGAGGAGCGAGGAGGAAGAGGAGGTGGAGGGGGGGAGGGCAGGGGAGAGGAAGCGGGAGATTCCTTTTTTTTTTTTTTTTTTTTGAAGACGACAGAGTGTGTGCGAGCTGGAGAGGAGTGAGACTTGATCTGTCTGAAGTGTGCTTTGCGTGCGAGTGTGTGTGCGTGTGTGTGTGTGCGGAGGGGTTTCGGGACGGGCGTGCGTGCATATGCCGGTGGTGGGAATATGGAAGGAGGTGATGAAGTGAGGAGTTGAGAGGAGGAGGAGGAGGAGGCGAGCTCAGTTTGGAAAGAAGAAGAAGTGGGAGGTGATCTCTCTCTGTGCAGCAGAGGAAGCATATGTGTGTGTGTGCATGTGTGTGTGCACGTGCATGGGGATGTGTGTGTGTGTGTGTGTGTGTCTGCCAGCCTGCTTCTCTCTCTCACTCACACTCACTATTTTCTCCTACACTCTCCCCTAAGTCTCTAGTTGTGTGTGTTTTGGCCTCAGTGCAAGTGTGTGCTTTGGAGCGACTCTTGTGTTGAGCCGTGTGTGTGTGTGTGTGTGTGCACAGAGAGACGTGTGCGCGAGTTTAAATTTCTATGTCTTCATGTATACAAATGTTTGGGGAATATGTTCATTTTCCGGTTTCGCTATCGTGCGTGTGTGTGTGTGTGTGTGGTCCCGGCACATCAGTCGAGACAGTCCCAGATTACTGAGCCAAAGGTTGGGCATTATGGAGCCAGCAGCACTGGGCCGGTGCTTCAAGACTACTTATGACAGCTTTTAACCTCTGCAGAGGACCTGTCAGCAGCTCCCAAACTGTCTGCACGTGTGTGTGTGTGTGTGTGTGTGTGTGTGTGTGTGTATCCGTACGAGACTCACGGCCTGCAGTCACGGAGAGCTTCTGCATCATTTAGCTGCGGGTGTCTGCGTGTCACCTCTATGGCGGATCCAGCGGGGCAGAGCTTTTACACCGCTGCACTTTCCATTCTCCATTTCCCAACTCAGCACGCCGCAAAAAACCTCGTGCTCCCCTACACAGCACAAAACTTCCCCCTCTCCGTCTCCGCACCGGCAAAGACGGCGGATGACATTGTCCGGCGTGCACGCGCGCGGCCGACACGCAAAAAACAAGACAGGAAGTGCACACGGGAGGACACTCGCGCACACACACACACACACACACACCCACGCCCACGCGCAAACAAACAAAAAAGTACACACCCGGTGCAGGCCGTCTGTCGGATCAGTAGGAGATAAAGGATGCAGAATAACAGGAGGACCTTGGGGAGCAGAGCAAGTCATCTGTCTCAAACACGAACAGACTGAGCGCACTCCAACATGACATGATGTAGACAGACTCATCTTAGAGCGCATCGCATCCTCAACCTTTCTCCTGCCCTCCCTCACCCATCCGCTATCCGCACACAAAACGAATGAGGGCCTGCTCAAAATGTGGCAGCATGCTTCTAAACCCACATAATCTGACAGGTGTGCACCGGGGGAGTGCACAATTTTGAATGCAGTCGATCGGCACAATAAAACGGTGTAACCTGAGGGTGGGGGACTAATATCTCCTAATACTATAAGCTGTTGCATACAGCATTAAAGTTATGAGAAGCAGTGACAGCACCCAAAGCATCCAATATTAATTTCATAACCGCATCGACTGTAAAAATTCCAGCCTGCTGCTCCTAATGTGGAACATTTTTAGATATTAGCCATTTCAACTATAACCGGCTCTAATATATTCTGTTGTGTGGAGAAGTTGCCCACACAAACCTCCCTAATGACAGAGTACCTAATTGGCAGTAATGGCTCTTTTCACTGATATCATCGAGCTGCAGCCGCTAGAAAACCTCAGCAGTTTAACACAAATCATTCGCAGAGTAACAACTGGGGGAAAACAGCCTAAAGAAATAGACTGCAGTCACTCTCTTTTTGTTTTTTGTTTTTTTGCCTCGGATGACCGGCAGCTGCGCACGTCTGAACCATTATAAAAAATCCGTTTTGTGATTTCTCTTTGTTTGCTGTAAATGTAGCTGCCCATCAATTAGACAATTATTTAAAAAAAGAAAAAAAGAAAAAAAAAACTGGCACGGCTGTAGTAGGCAAACACACATTAACACCCTTGAACACACAAAACGAACAGGTGAACAAACACAACGTGAGTGGCGGGCACACACACACACACACACACACACGCTCGCCTGTGAACTCCCCTCCCAGACAGTGCATCATTTGACTAATAGCAGCTGAAATGTTGCGTGTTCAGAGAAATAAGTAGAGGGGAAACTAGGTCAGAGAGAAAAAACTGGCATTTCACCTTCCTATTGGTCAGAGCTAAAGGTTAGAGGAGATGCAACACATGCTGGGCCGCACACACACACACACACACACACACACACACAAGAGCTGAAAAGCTAAAGGTTAATATCGCTCATGTGGGAGTTGCTGAAATACTGTTTATCTCATTCTTAGCCGTATGTGTGCACAAGGCTCGATTGTGCGTTCATGTGAGCGGCGAAACAATGAGCGCACAGTTTCATCCCCGTTAAAGGCAGAAGGGGAGTCCTATATTAATGTACCAATAATCTCATCAGTTTCTCCCCCCGCCTCCCCCCCATCACTGAAACTGTAGGCGACATGCCCACTTTTTTTTCTACCATTAATCCACATCATCAACAAGCAGTCAACATGGCTGATAGTGCCGTATTTCAGCTCTTACTTTCATTTAATCGATGACAGCCTCACAAAGCTTCTGATCCACCCTCATTTGTTAGGAGGAACTCTTGTTAAGCTGACTGATCACTTACTGCTGCTGCTGCTTCGAATTAAAAAAAGAAGAAATTAAAAAAAAATAAAAAATCCTCTCTTTGCCACATCTTTTGGTCGTGAACATTCTGGGAAGTTATACACAAAGAAATGGAGCATAATATTCAATTTTCATTCTCTATTAACCAGCGCTTGCTACTGGCTGAGATGCCAAGAGAAATGACGGTGGACAAAAGACACAAGGATCTGTTGAGAGTTTTACCTGCTGCTGATAAGCCGCGACGAGAAATATGTCAAAACATTTCCAGACAAATCCTAAAGTAAACGCGTGGGATGAATAACATCGCAAAAAGGGATTCAATATTTGAATTCTTCCTCCGATGCCATAAATACGAGCTTCATTTAGTTCTGTTTATATTTATCTATGACTATTCCTGTTATGTATCTCCACCACTTTGCTTAATCGCTAAAATGGGCCAACATATTGGGTCGGGTATGTTGTAATTACGAAAATGCGTCTGGCTTTGATGGAATAAACAGTGAACCAATGGAGGGCAGCTAGCTACGGTACAGGAGGTGCAGCCATAAGCCTCGATTATACTCCCGTGCAGATGTGTGGATGGACGGCCGCACACACCATGGACGTGTCATTTTGTTAAAATTACTACTTTGCTAATATACTACTTTTTAATCAGTTTGAAGGAGTCTATTCCACACATGCTAATTCCACGCATGCCCACTACAACCACGGACACAAATTTGAGACTGAAGCTTTGATTGCTTATCATTAGCCTTCTAAGATGCCTTTGAATGAAGCTTAGTCTCGTCACCGATGCCCAAGATTCCCGAAAAAAAAAAGGAGTAAAATGGGATGTCTTTCTTTCTTATCCCTTTCCACATCTTGTGACCTTTCTGATTTTTCTTGGGGCCACTTGTTGGGTCACTCGTTGGCACATCAGAGAGCTGATTATTTCATGGGCTTCTGAGTTCTTTTTGAAGCTTCATATGTCAAAAAGGTAACAGACACCTTTTATGTTGCCCCTGTTGAGTGGAAAACTACTGCTTTCGTATAAATGCTTACTCATGTGGTTGTGCAAACGCAGTGACAGCATTCAGTCACATTTAACAAATAAACTTGTAATGCAAAGCAAACCACAGTGCTCTGAGCTCCTTATTCTTGTAATAAAACAGAGTACAGAGTCTGATTATCCTATTATTTTGCCCATGAAAATGCCTTTGTATTAAACTGAGCCTATTATAAATCCCAGGAGTTATTTGCCACAGAAACATCCAGTAACAGCCACATTCGCGGGTGGTGCTGCTATTGTCAGGCCACACATGTGTAGTCAGCTGACAGATGTACACAGAAGGTCTCTTAGCAAGCTTGTTCCTCAGCAGGAGGCTCCCTAAAGTTTCCGTCTTGCTTCATTTGCACTGGTAATCACACGAGGTGAACCACGGTTCACTCGCTAAATCCCAGCTGATGATAAAACTGATCCTCCCCGCCTTTTCTCTGCCCTTTGCGGTCGTCTGCAGAGGTGATATGGGACCGTGGACTCTGGAGAGGAGTCGTCCTCTTCGATCCGCCTCTAAAGGTCCACGAGTTACAAATCAGCCTGATAAAAGAACCGCTGGGACGGATCGGAATGCGGCGAGAGATAGTAGCGGTATGTCAAAGGCCACAAGGCTCCAAAAATCTAGACTGACTGAGGAGGTAATCTATGAGTAAACATACCCCAAAAGACAAACCAGAGCCAAGGCAATGGAACAAGTTAACAATGATGGTGGAAAAAAAATATCCTAAAAGCCTTCAGCAAAAAAAAAAAAGGGCTCACAGGTGCCATGTGTGTCTGTGTGTGCATTTATGCAAATGCGTTAGATGTCCAAGTGTGTGTACATATGTGCGAGTCTCCTGTGTGTGTCTGCGTGGAGCTCCTACACTATATCCATTCATCCTCCACAGAGAGAGCGGCTTCATTTTCACTGACCTTTTCAATCTGGCCTCCAGAAGAGAGTTATGACAACTGAGCCAGCCTTGTGTTTCCTCGGCACAACAACACACATCAAAGATGGGAAACAAACAAACAAACAAACAAACAATAACTCTTACCGCGGGCTCAGCGCTCGCCATCTCAAATAGGGAATGCAAAAACAAAAGCCGGTCTAAGTGGGAGGGAAGCGCACCGAGATGCGGCGTGCAAGGAGAGACAAGGTGAGCGCGGCGATGCAGGTGAGAAAACAGCCTTCGGGCTAATGACCCTGCCTGTGTGATGAACAGGTCAGAGCAGCATAAAGATGTAAGCATGCACCTAATCATTTCTGCCAGGTAGGGTGTTTTTTTTCTCCTAATTGTTACAAGCTGCAGCAGAAACAGAGGTTGCGGCAATCAGGGATTGACATTTTTTTTTTTGCTTGATAAATGCCTCGAACAAGCGATTGGCAAATTGTTGGGAGCACTGGAGAGATTAGACAGAAAAGACAGAGAGATGGGCAGAGATAGAGAGAGATAGAAAGAGAGAGAGAGAGAGAGATGTCAGAGACCGAGCGAGAGACAGAGAGTGTACTTGTTATAGAGGAGAGAGTCGATGTCAGCCCATCTGTTGTCCACAAAAACAAAATCTGTAAAAGGAAGAACAAAGGCAGAGATAGAGAGCGGCGGGGAGAGAAAGAGAGAGGACAGTGCACAGGTGTGTGGGCGTGCACGTGTCCCTGTGACCGTGCATGCGTGTGAATTATTGCACGCGAGTGTGCGTGTGTGTGAGCCCGTGTGTCTAAACCCTGGGGGAATCTCCTGTACCTGCTAACATGGAGGCGACTGAACAAAGCTGACTGCAGCCAACATGGGTCCCAAATCGGGGCAGCTCTGATGCACACAAACACAAACACTAAGAGACACACACACACACACATGCACACAGATAGATATTTAATGGATAGAGGCTCTAATGTAGCTGATGTGTAAAGCACCAGAGCTCCAAGTGCTGCTCCAAACCACAGCGAGGCTTCAGAGGCCAGGCTGCAACACAAGAAGCAGGAAAAGACACACTTTTCCCTCCCTTCCCCTGTTATTCACCAAAACCCCAATCAGAGCGCAGAGCCGACCACAGAGAAAATACTGCTGATTACATCCTAATACACACAAAGCCAGCAGTTGACGCACATATACAAACATGCGCAAACACACACACACATGCGCACACACACACACGCACTGATTACATCCTCTCTGGTGCTCCTCTCTCCTCATCCCTGGTATCGGTTACACGGTAAAGCCACGCTGATCGAGGATCAGTGTTTTTTGGCACGGGGCGGTGAAGGAGTTCAGGAGCTTAACCTCTAGTCCGACGGCGGAGAGAGACGGAGGCTCCGGACCCCCGTGCCCCCAGCACAAATAAACAGCTACAACACAAAAATGTCTGGCAGACTCGAAACAATTTCCTGAAGGATCTGTCACTGTGCAGGAGAGATGGGAGGAGGGAGGGGAGAGAGAGAGAGGAGAAGTGGGGAGATCTAAGGAGGAGAGAAAATAGGTGGAATGGCAAAGGCGGATGGAGAGAAAGATTAAGTTGCAGGAGAAAA
Source organism: Stegastes partitus (assembly GCF_000690725.1). Lineage (NCBI taxonomy): Eukaryota > Metazoa > Chordata > Actinopteri > Pomacentridae > Stegastes > Stegastes partitus. The sequence continues at coordinate 776,039 of NW_007577847.1, read as the reverse complement.
AAAAGAGGGAGAAAAGAGAGGAAGAAATTGGACCCGTGGGTTTGGAACGGGAGGTAAAAAATTGTGCCGGCGCTGTCTACGAAATCATCAAGTCGTCGCGAGAGGCAGCCCGAACTCAAACACAACACGTATTTATTTGAAGGTATTTTTCCTCTTCAGCATTCATCCATCCATCCATCATGCACAAACTCCCGGCAGCGCGCACGTTTACACCCGCGGGACTGCTGACTGAAAATATCTTGTGCTCAGTTAAGCTACAGTTCTCTTGAATGTGCATTAACAAATGCACAATGCAGACAGCAGCCTCTATTAGGCCGGCAAATTTGTGCTGAGAGATGGAGGACGGATGTGTGCGAGCACATTGTGTTTTTGTGCGAGCATCTATTTGCATGCTAGAGTGAGCTTATGAGTGTATATATATATATATATATAGTGTTTTTTATATATATATATATTTGAATTTGCTTATGTGGCTTCGTGCTTATTTATGCCTGTGTGTTTGTGCACACACACGCCTCCTGTGTGTTTGTCTGCTCCTGTTACTGTGTTTGTGTGCCTGCGGTCGTGCTGGAATGGAACATGGACATTTTGCCACTGAGCTGAATTCACAGAAACGGGCTTGGTCCTGGCCCTGCAGAGCAGTATTTAGACTCTGTATTTATGCGTTGGACAACCACAGCAATCTCTATCACCGCCTTGTGATTCATGTTTGTTTGCTCTGCTCGACGCTGATTCAATTCCATCAAGAAGCTCCTCTTTTTTTTTTTTTTCTTTCCCCTCTCTCTCTTCTTGCTCCCCCAAAACGCTTTCCACAGAAATGTTCACGCCATACCCGGTCAGAGTTTCATCAGCCACCCCTCATCGTAGCTGACCAAGCATGCAGTGGTTTCCATAGCGAGGATGCGACATTAAAACTAACAACCTCTATAATTATACATCCATATTTCTCCGATGAGTTTGTGTAAACAAGCCGGGGCTCCAGCTCGGGGAGGCGGACTTCTTGGCAGGCCCTGGCTGAGGGTGCCACTGAATGGCTGTCGGAAAACAAAGCCATTTCAGAGTGTGCCTTGGAAAAGACAAACCACTGTTCTAGGGATGGTGGAGAGGGAGAGCAAGCTCCATCTGACAGAGAGCTGTGATTTGAGCTTAGCTATTGGCCGGAGAAGAAAGACACTGAGAATATGTGTTGTTGGCAAAGCAGAGGGCAAACAACCTCAGACATCTCAGATGGAAAGGGAAATATGCATTTGCAGAGTGTTTTAGATTATGGGCTTTCATTGTTTTATCCTGTGCTTGTGTTTTTTTTTTACAAAGCAGTACACCATTGTCCGACGTAATTTTCCTTACGGACAATGATGCTCATCTTTTCGTGTCCTACATTTACTTTCCTAATCACCATGGACTCCAAACATGCATCTATCCAGCAGCCTTAACTTGTCTCCTCTCCTTTTGCCTGAAGCTATTTTAGGGTTGCATAAACCACAGAGATGTTTTTTAGCATAGCGAATGGAGATAAAAAAAGAAATCCAGGAAGCTACTTTCGACAATTGAAAATCGCTGTAAGAGAAAGAGCCGTTCGACAAATGACTTTGTTAGCCGAGAGGAGGAAAACAAAAATCAACGGTGTTGTTGTTTCAGAGTTAGCTCTCTGTGGTTTTCTCGCGGTCGGTGTGCTGAGAGGAGATCTAAGTTATCAGTTAACAGAAATGACTCGAACACAGACTTCCCACAGCAGCCTGCAAACACACACACACACAACTTTGTAACGTGAGAGCAGAATAATGGAAATAGAAACGGATGGTTTAAGGAGCGCAAACGGGGGGGATGACATAGTAGGAAAGACAGAGAGGGAGGCCTTGCGTGCAGGATAAAATATTCTAATAAGATAAGCATGGAGCACAGCCGAGGAGGGATGAGTGTCTGCGTTTGGAGATGCACGAAGCAGACTAATTGAGATGAATACATGAATATATCAGCTTCATCTAGCAGCGACGGGTTCAGCCGTAACCAATGGTTACCATTCACTTGTACAGCCACGTGAGCAGCCCTCCCTCTAAAAGAAAGTCCTCATGCCCCCCCACACCCCTCGATTTCACCCCCCCACCCCGCCCCTCCCTCCACTCTAAACAAACTCCTCTGTAATAAACGAAAGGCAATAACCAGCGACAATAACGCTGTGCCTGCTAACCCTCTCTGAATGAAATATCCAAAGGAGAAGTAGCAGAGGCAGCCTGGATAGATTTGCAAAGCAAGCACAAAGTCATATATTACACTGGCACTCTAATAAACACTGGGCCATAGTCACTCACTGGGGGGGAGGCGGTTAAATCTCCTTATCCCGGGCCGTGCTGTTGTGCCGGTGCTAACCTGACCTGTTAGCTGGGTTTACTTTGAAAACGAAATCCGTTAAGGCTTACTGCTAGCTGCTTAAAACACCAATCAGTAACATCAATGACAATCACTCTGACAAGTTTTTTTTGCTTTCTGTGTAAATCCAACTCTTTTTTGCTATCTATGATAATTTACTGAAAACGTAAAGTCGATTTGTGAATTAATAACAATCAAAGGATGCGAAATAATAACTTCAATAAATCAGAGCCTTTTTTGGAGCTTCTGATTTTGAAGCCAGACTGATAGAAATGTTTGCCAACAATACAAACCATTATTTCAGGTTCTGTTAGTGGTTTTGAAAGTCCACAATCTGACAAGTGTGCAATACATCAAACAAAACATCCTTTGTTCTCCACTCATAACAACTATGTGGGAGAGTCCATAATCGATGCGAAAGGAAAATCCTGCACAGTGTCTCTGGCTTGTAATTAAAATACTTGAGCGTGATTTTACAGAGGGAGGTTACCAGATGTTAACAGTTATCGTTTCTCGGCAGAAATTTTATTTAATTGCGAGTGGCCAATGTGTGAGTTATTTGCATCTCTATAATCTGACAATCAAAACGCCTTGGTCTGTTTCGAACGCTCCGCCGACGACCGCCTTTCCGAGGAGCCGCGATTTGATTATGATAATTTTATGTTAACTTTAAAAGATGACATTTAACACTTTTTTTCTAATCAGATTAGTGTTATTGCGCCACATCGCATCGAGGTGCACGCCTGCGAGTTGTTTGTGTTCGTTCGACTGCGCGCGAGCCTTCAATCCGTACGTGTGTGAACGCGCTCGTGAGCTCCCGTTGCATTATTAAAGCGAGTACCTGCGTGGGAGCGCGCCTGTGCACATATGTTAAGAGTGTTTATGTCCTCGCAAATGTAGGGCAGGGGAGGATCTTGTGATCCGCTGCAGCCGGGCCAGGGATTTCAACCTTGACCTTCAACTCCCTCAAGGGCAAATAAAGAGGAGAAGAGGCTGAGTTGCAAAGGAAAAGAAGATATGTGCATATTGCCCAGGGGAAGAGGATTCCTTTAGGGCGCATTCGGATGGACAAGTGCATAATGTGTAGGTTGTTGAGGAAAAAAAAAATAACAGATAGCAAAGCGAGCCCACGCTAACAAGAATGAATGTTCCTGATATGCAACATGCCTCCTAACCTTAATCCTATCAGGTGTGCGCACCGCAAAAAAGATCATCCCACAGTGTCAAGCGCACTTTGTCAGATAATTTCTTATCGCCACTGTTTTTCAAACACAGGGTCAGCACCTATGTTCGGCAAGTCACGGGAATAAACACAGCTTTTTATTCTAACACAGTAAAGTGCGCATCCTGAATAAACAACTAGTGGGAGTTACAAGTGGATCTACCTGCAAAGTCAAAAAAAAAAAAAAAAACAGAGAGCGAAAATCAACTCTGCCGCTTTGCTGCTAGCGGGCATTATGTGTTTCTCTGAGACAATCTTCGGGAGGTGAGACAGCATGTGCTCCACTGCGGCTGTGTTCTAGCGGGGAAGTCGGTGTGTGTCAGAGTCCACGTCGGTACACTGCGATGGAGAGTGACAGCTGTCAGGAGGGATCAGGCTTACCCTGCCCGCTACACAGGAAATCAAGGCAGAAGAGAGGAGCATGACGACAGGCTGCCTCTGTTTACTGCCTCGTGGCCCTACCCTAATATAGAACAGAAGCTCACCGGTCTAGCTAACCGCCGCAAACATATCACCGAGCAGTCATGCAACGTTATTTCAATGAGGAGGCGAATGGGAGAGAAAATGGAGGGACACGTTTCAGGCTCGGCTGGTATAAAGACTGTCTGTGTATATATTTGCACGGGCATGTATGCTTGTCCCTTCTCTCTCTCTCTCTCTCTCGTTCCCGCTCTGTTGCTCATTTTCCCCATTATATTTCCTTTTCCTTAAAAGCCTCCTGTCTAAAATCACTTCTCTCCTGACTCTAAACCTCCCCCCCACCACCACCACCACCACCCGCTCTAAACTCGGCAAAGCCATTTTCCTCACAAACAGCTCATTCGATATCCTGTGTTTAGACAACGCAGTGAAATATAACCAGTTTGTTCACTCGTGCACCAGGGGGGTGGGAAGGTGTATGTATATATACTATGTGAGCGTGTGTGCGTGTGTTCGTAGGGGGGTAGTGGAGGGGGTGCTGATGGACAACACAAGCTGTTGCTGGTCTGGGGTTTAGATCAGTGCGGGGTTATCATTACCGACCCCCTGCTGCGTTTCCGTGACCCTTCGGTCGTGAATTTTGACCTTTAACCCCCCTCCACCCGACCCCAACACAACTCCTGTCAGAGCTGAACCTGGATGGACGGGACCGACTGGATGGGACCCCTGCGGTGACGCCAAGGCCCCGGGAGCCGCATACGCAAACACCATTTGTTGCTTACTTTACCCCACACCTTTTGTTGCCTATTCTGCAGAAGCAGGGGTGGGAGGTGGAGGGGTGATGAAGGGCTAACAGAGACAAACTAGGGGGGTGGACGAGAAGAAGGAAAAAAAAAAGCCCGCTAGAAGATGGAATGTCCACTCCCTATGCATCCTGGTGTCTGCCACATATGACCGTTAATCAGGCCAGATAAGCCAGGTCTTTATAGGCCGAGCAGATTTACGCCGCTCTGCTGGCTGACCGGACCGCATTCCCAGCAGAGACGGTGGGATAACGCACTCACATCTTCTAGGAGGGGATAAGCTGGCCTAAAGGCGCCTCAGCACATACACGGCGGACCCTGCTTTAGAGGTAAAGCAGGAGGAGCGTGTTGGGCGCAGGTGCTCTCAGGAAAAAACCCACACATAACACACACACATAAGGCGACGGCGCATGGCTATTATCTAAATGATAGATGAAGTGTGTCACGGTGTATGCACAGGCTGCAGTGGAATAAATAAAACAAGCTCTTCCCGTTGCAAAGGACAACAACATTAACATAATACCAAGACAAATACTACATCCGATTACTGCTGACGCGAAAAACGTTACAGTATATGAGCCTAATAATGATGCACCATCAGGCAGGATCCTGTACGACCAGACTCCCCTGTGAAGGATTTACAACTGGCTGCCGTTATGAGTTCACAGTCTGAAGCACCGTGGAGAGAGCGTTAAGTATTCCTAATGCTTGCATAAAACACACATCAGCAAGACTGCTGACATGCAGCGGAGACAGCGTTGTATGAAAGCAAATTCGACCCAAAGTAAAGATGTTTTAGCTTTGATGATGTCGAGACGCATGCCCACGCACATGTCACTAATAAAGCCGGTTAAAACGTTTATGATGTAATCAGGAGACAATATGCGGAGCGGCCCCGCGAAACGGTCGGCGCGGAAAACTTAAAGAAGAACGCCGTAAAATGCCCAAAGGTGTTTTCTCCAGACATGTGGGCGTAATAAAGCTCAAAGAAATATTTCTTAAAGTCCACATGATACGTTGCCACGGGAGCGGCCCCTCCTCCAAAATTGTCGCTTGATAACATCACAAGCTTCATGCTTCCCTGCGTTCTGTCTTTGAGGGAGAGTTCACAAATATCGATTGAACTGCTGCAGACCAAAAGAAAAAACATATGTGGTGTTTAATTTTGCGTGGCTTTTTCTTTCAGAGGAGAAGGATGTTAAATAAGAAAAAAAGAAAAGCTGTTTTGGAGAATAAACGCTCTGGAAGCTTTATACCTTCTCAGGGAGTTCAAAACTTTAAAGGCATATAGTTAATCATCCAGGGAATAACTGTATTCATACTCAGGAAAATGTGATGCAAGGAGATGAATAATTTAAGTGTTTTATGGATATTTAAAAAATATTAAAAAGTCAATTATGTCATATTAGATGTAACAATATTATACATCATGCTTCATTAGAGGAGACTAGCGGTTGGTCCGTTTCCTTTTTTTTTTAATCTAATGGGCTGCAGAGCCTCTATTGATTTCTCACTGTGCCAGACGCTCTTTGGCATGAGGCAGCTTGTTGCGTATTCGTTTAGACATTGCATCTCGAATCATTACGTAGATTCGGGGTGGAATCAATTATAGATGTGGCAGAAAAACCCCCAACTGGCAGCGTCCTGACATGAAACACAACACAAATTCTAATTTCAGCTAACTTTTGGATTTCAGGAATCGCAAAATATGAAATAAAAAAAACAGATAAGGCGGACGTAATGCCTAAAACAACGCCGCCTCTTTGCATTACGAACAAAGCTACAGTATGTAAGCCTCTGTAGAATCCCATTAAACGGCCAAAACCGTTCAGTCTGTATCTCATTACTTCTCTGTCATGGCTGTGGCACCTCTGAGCCCGTTTGTTCCTTTTGAAGATCTTTTACAACTTTTTTTTGCAGATATACATACATATATACGGCTTCATCTGCAAGATTTGACTTGACTTGAGAAATATTAAATGTCACCCTATCACACACCAGAGGATTTCTCTGGGTGACAATGTGTTGGCATTTAATTAATAGGGGTTGCTGTGACCATCAGCTTGAATTGTGCTGACCAAATTGTTTTATGCATTATAAAGTATATGGATCTTTTCACAGCAGTGACCTATACGCTTTATTTTTTATTTAACAACAGGGAACTTTAAAAAAAAAAATTAAAAAAAGCTGTTTCCTTGGTGACCCGCCAGAATGTCATCAGGAGTTCTGTTCCAGGTTCCTAAATAGGCTCAACAATCAGAGCTCACACACTCTTCACCCCTTAACACTCTGTTCATTTGTGCGGGAAAATCAGCCGTGATTGAGCGCTCTCCAGTCTATCGTTGAACTTGCACTTGTGAAATTTTCGCTGTCGGTTCGCCTTTGTTCTGTATTGAGATATATAGCAACGAAAACATCAATGGGGTTTCTTGAAGGAAACAGACGAATCTACAGACCCATCAGGGTGTGCGAGAGTATTTTTGTTTTCGCTGGAGTTAGATGTTTTGATGTATTTTTTAAAGCTGACTAATGAGTAGCACTGTCTTATTTCTCTCAGAGGTGTTGTTTGATACACCAAAATACGATCGGGCTCCGAGGCTCTGCTGGAATATTAACAGCTACAAGTCTCAGGTCGGACCTACAATACCTCCGAGCCGAAAACCCACATAAAAAGCCAGGTAAAGTCTGATAAACTCTGACTTGTCGTGTTTAAACGTGACCTGTCTTCTTAATTTTTTTGTAGATTGCATTAATGGCGCAGCTCCTAAACCTTCAGGAGGAAAACCTGATCCCATGCCTGCTGAAGACATGATCGACTTGTTGAGCAAAAGTACCGTGAAGGAACGTTGAGACTTATACAGACTGTCCACCTTTTTACCTTAACCATCAATCTGTCTGTGAAATTGAAATAAACCCTCTGTTTTGTTTCTGTTTAAAGCATTTGGGGGCTTGAACTGAAGAATTAGAAGGATAACGACGTCAAGCCTCTTCTCATGCTGGCAAGACTAGAAACGGTGGGAAATTAATGGTAGTTTTGCAACATTACGCAGATTTTTCCTTTAAATATGGTAAAAACTGCATATCTACTTTCTTGTTTCAGGTGTGGGCAGTAAACATCAGCAATAAAATGAGGGATGTTGAGTTTGAAGCCAAGTCCCCAGAGGCCTTACCTCGATATTTTCTGTAAATCACATTCGGCACACATTCGTTAACAGTTAAACTGCAGTGTTTTTAAAATTCTGTCATACTCTGAAGGGGTTTATAATTTTATTTGATTGACTGCAACCTACAGAGATCCTAAAGTCCTCAGCGTTACTGTGCTGAGTGCCTGAGAGAGAAGCAGCAGCAGGAGGCACCCAGCTCCACACCGCTCAGTCCACAAGAAGTGGTGATAAAGGTAGTTCCCGGAGTCCTGCTGGGCTTCTGGTTGCTTCCCTCTCGTCCCCTGCTAAACACGCCATCCCAGAAGCTCAGCAAACTGTCTGTTGGTGTTACAAGTCTGAGTCTCTGATGTTCTCACCAGCATGGAGCATAATGCCACATGTTGCTGTCTATCCAAACAGACATCAGACAGTTGTGTCCAACGTGACGTTCTGGAGAACAGAATCGAGAACTTTGCACCAGTGCAGTAACAAGTACAATTGTTGATGTCGCAGTGGGGCAGATTTGTGGGATGTTTCACCCTCAGAACCCCAAAGTGTTGCCTCATCTGCCACCTGCTGTTGAACTTCCTGCCACAGTTTAGGACGACTTCAACCTCGCTGTAACGGAGGAGCAGCCAACACCTAGTCCAGAGAGACACTGTGGTGATGCCAAATCCTCTGACACCTTCTGCAACTTCAGACCAGTGAGAATGTACCTGAAAACTCACTACTGGAGTTCCAGTTTTTCCAGCACCTCTGACTTCTCCTCCTGAACCTGCGCTCAATGCCGCAGTGCAAAATGACTTGATGAGAAACTTGACTGAAATGCAGCAGCCAACACCCAGTCCAGGGACAAACTCTGCTGTGGTTTCAGCTCCGACTCCTCCCGATGAATCTGTGATCATTACTACATTACAGACTAGGAGCTTGATTAAAACAGAGCAGGCAAAACCCAGTCCAGAGACAGACTCTGCTGTGATGTCATCTCCAAGAGCTCCTAACCAGGAGAAGGACCCAGAACCAACCAAAGAACGAGACTCTGCTGTGGTTCCACCTTTGATTCCTACTGATGAACTTAGTGAAACATCAGAAGTTGACTTGACTGGAAACTCTAATGAAACAAAGCAGTCTAGAGACAGAACCTGTTGTGGCGTCACCTCCTTCAACTCCCTGGACACCCCCTACTGAAACTACATACATTACTAATATCCAGAACTGTGAGATTACAAATGAAAAGCTCATCCTGGAGGAGGAGGAGGAGGATGTTTCTACATCACAGGATAGCTTTATCAGGAAATTGATTAAAACAGAGCAGCCAACACCCAGTCCAGAAACAGAGCCTGCTGTGGCGTCACCTCCACCTGACAGCTGGACACCCTTTACTGGAAGTTTGTACATTACTGAAATCCAAATGAAATGACGTAGCAAGTAAAAACCACATCCTGGAGGAAGAGGATGTTTCTACATCACATGATGACTTGACCAGGAAACTGACTAACTAACACCCAGTCCAACTCCATGAACACTCCTTACTGAAAGTCCATACATATCCAGAAAAGTGAGGTTACAGATATAAAGCCCAGAGTGGAGGAGGATGAGCCCAAACCCACCAGAAAACAAGAATCTACAGTGATTCAAGCTGCACTGACTTCTCTACGATCTCCTCCTGAACCTGTGGTCATTGTTAGAAATCATCAGAAGTCCAGATGACCAAGAAGAAGAAAGCAACGAAGTTCTTCTGCTGGTTATTTCAGCCACTGTGTTGTTGTTTCATTGGTAGCCACACAGACAGCGACTGATTATAACTGAAATGTTCAAAGGTTTAAAATGCCCGACTGTTCAATGTAAAAGAAAACTGTTTTAGAATTTGGAATATTTTTTCATTCACAACTTATGTGGAAAAAGAAACCAACTGTATTATTGTTTCAGGTTTTCCAATGTTGTTGCCTGTCTCATGAAACATCATACAGATGGTGAAAATCCACCAATACTGCTGCAAAATAGAGTTTGAATTGGAAAACTATCACAGAACAGTTTAACATGGTACATTACTCAAAACCTCACTGTGTCTAAAAAGTCAGAAGGAAAAGTGTGCACCGTGTCTACAGATTGTTTTTGTTTGTTGTCAGCAAATGTAGTCACACTACAAAGACAAAATACTCAGTTAAAGTAAAGGCACTATGTTTAAAATGTATTATTACCAACATATACTTAAAGAATCACGAGTTAAAACGTTGTAGTTAGGCAGAAAGGGAAAGATTTTCACTGTCATTTTACTGTCAGGTTTGTCATTTCTGGAACAATTTTCGAGAAACGTTCCAGAAAATAACTAGAATTCGGGACTAGTTTCAAAACATAAGAATTTCTATAAAAGAGACGGTACATTGAAGCCCAAACGAGTTGTTTTTTGTTACTATTATTATCAATATGGTGCATTATTGTTGTTGTTGTATAGAATATATGTTATATTGATTAAAAAAATAAAAACAAATTTTTAAAAAGTGAGCTTTTACAAGATTGAATTTCCCTTCTGGGATAAATAAAGTATTTTTCATTTCATTTCATTCATTAGCATTCCGGTGTAACTAATGTTAACTGCAGTGCAACTATATTAAGGATGTTTTTCTCTTGAAAAATAGCAGGCAGAAGGTGTAAAGCAGCATCAAACTGAAGTATCAAAACTGAGCTCAAGTACTGAACTTCAGTAAATCTACTTTCCTACCACTGCATAAATTTCTATTTCCTTACCCTAAAATATTCCAAAAAAAGTATAAATAGCATTCATAAGTCACCTAACAGCACTTCGCTACGAGGAAGGCACATAACCTCCAGTTGTTGCTATGGGGCTGCTGCAGCGGCCATTAAAATGCAGTTTTACTAGGAAACTCCCAGGTGTGACTGTGTGTAACTGAGTGTGAAGCACAGATTATTACTCAGGTTGTTCAGTCAGGCTTCTCCGGTTAAATGAAGGTTAAAAAGCTAAATATCAACAATCAATCATCTTTTATGACAGACTTACAGGTGATGTAGTAGTTGACGTTCCTCTTGAACTCCAAGCCCATGTAGTTGGGGCTGAACTCCTGGAATTTGATGGTGAACTTGATGTCCTTCTCGGGCTTGTTGCAGTTGACCAGGACGTTGGGATCGAGGACAGTACTGCAGCTCTCGGCCTGCTCCCTCTTCACCAGGTACAGTTTGTAGTACTCATAATCTCTTCCTTGGTCCGCTTTGGGACAGATGATGTCCAGCTTGTCCCCGATGTCCGGGTAGATCACCAAGCCTTTCCCAGCCACAAACCTGGAGGACGAGACGAAAAAGATAAACTGTTATTAACACGTAAAAAAGGAAGTCTGGAAAAGCAGCCATATAATTCAACAACAGTTTATACAGTCTTAATACTTTGAGCTATAGGAGTTATGGGTTTAGATTTGTCTGGCGTGGCCTTTACAGCTGAGTGTAGTTAATTTGGCCCCACAAAAAAACACTACATGTAGCAGCTTGAAGTTGTTCAGCATTAGTCAACAGAGCGTTTCACACAAATCCTCTGAAGTTCTCTCTCACACTTGGATCTGAATCAAAGCATACCAAAAGGAAACAAGACGGGCCGACACAAAATGGCTGCCGCAGAAAGGGCTATAGATAGGATTACATAGAAAGAATGCGACAGATTTCTTTTCTCATATTTTCGGAGTTCCAGATAAGACCGGTGCTTCCACATAATATCTACTTCAGAGGTCTGCGTTTCTGGAGGAAAACAGTGCGCAGGGGTCAGCTGGCAGGTTAAGGCTTCCTGGTTCATCTTCCTTCTGCCATGATCATCTAGTGGAGGATTAAGATAATCCATCTGGCCTTACTGTACCTCTCCACCTCGCTCTCGGCTGCCAACTCAATCAGATCAGCTCTTGTTCTCTTTTATTCACTAAAGGTGGGGAACAGGAGGAAACCCAGTGTGTGTGTGTGTGTGTGTGTGTGTGTGTGTAAGTGTGTGTGAAGAGAGGGGGTGGGGGCACTCTGAGTACTTGCAGTGTGTTTGGGCAGTGGTGTGTATGTTTATGCATGTCTGCATGTGTGTGTATGTGTGCTAGTCGGTCAGCAAAATGGGCTGAGGTTGCGGTCTGATGGGGGGGCAGTCGGGCTGAATCATTGTTCTGGACTTGTTTGAGGCTTAAAATGTCAACATGGTTCAGCTCTGCTGTCCCAGTTAGCCAAGCATTAACCCAGACAGCCGGACTGACCACGGGTGTGTTTATGTACGTGCATGTATGTGTGTATGTGTGTGTTGTGGTTGCAGACAGCGAGCACAGCAGCGGGGCTATCTGCTAGATCTGCCCATGCCAGCGGATTTAAGCAGGATTTAGCAGCGCGCAATGCATTTGTTGTTCTTTCTGATCCCTCACGTTTTAACAAGACATCAGGGGCCGGGCCCCTCTCTGTCTCTCACTGTCTCGCCCTTCTTTTTCTCTCAGAGTGTAATCTAACCTTATCTACAGCCCCTCATTTCATCATCACACACATCATTTCACCACTAAATAACTGACTCTTCAGACAGGCCCAGCGAGAGGAGGACCGTGATGCCTCCTGACAGAGACTGATAGAGAAGTGTGAGTGCAAGTGGAGGTGGGGGGGGGGCATCAAATCGCCAACCCTCTGCTGATGTTTAACGCTGGCAAACAGCCAGCCATTGTAAGAAACGATCATTTTAAAAAAGTCCCATTTTCTGAAGGAACACCCCCCCCATGAAAATGAACATGATTGGATTAACATTCATGGCCATTCTTCTTGGAAAGGGGCATTACCAAATAAATGACTTCATTCACAAAAGAGATAAATGCAAAATGAAATTTGCAAAACGGTCAAAATCCTCTATGTCAACCCCCACTTCTTGTCTTTTTGTCTGTTTTTTTTTTTTTTTTGCTGAATATGATGTCATGAAAGCATGTGCGGATGGAAGCTCTTGTGCAGGGCTTGGAAGCGGGTGAGACGTTATTTCCCTACTATTGTCTGATGCACACGGGGGTGAGGAGGGGGCCGGTGGGGTGAGGGGAGGGGTTGCGCTAATTCAAGGGCCGATAAGAGAGAGAACGCGGGGTCTCCTTTTGTCCTACATCGCCCAACAATTTGCTGGTTTTCAACAGCAACACTCTGCATGTGCTCCTCTGTGTGTGTGTGTGTGTGTGTGTGTGTGCATAAGCATACATATGTTTGTGTGTGTGTGTGTGTGTGTGTGCGTGTGTGTGTGTGTGTGCACGCCATGCATGAGTACACGTGCATGAGTCTATGAAGACACAGACACAATCAGTCTCTAATTGGATCTACAAGATGCATCAGTGAGGCATAAACAAGTTTCCATGGCAACATTAGGCTTTGTTGCTGACCACCCCCTCCCCTCCCCACCTTCTCTCGATTCCTCCCTCGATCCCCCCCAATCTCAGCCCCCTCTATTTCTGCGAGGCAATCTCATTCCCTCTCGCTTTATCCTTCCCTCTCATTCACCTCCTCAACATTTCCTTCATTCTGTTTTTCTCTCATCGCCTCCCTCTCCATCCTCCCCCTCACTCCTCCTCCTCCTCCTCCTCCCCCCCTCTCATTCTTTCTCTACACACAAAAAAACACCTACAGAAAAACAAGCATGAAACCAGAGGAGAAATCACAATTAGACCTCGATTTGTTTCCCTCAACAAGTAGCTGTTTTCTATTTTCCTTGTAGGTACCAAAAAAAAAAAATTCTTGGCAACTTTTTTTCTTCAAATGTTGTTTCACAAGTGTTAAAAATTCCAAAAAGTCTGGCTCAGGAATAAAACAATGAGCCTTAAACCCCCATTTTCTCAGTTTTACAACCCGTTTATTCCATTATCAAAGCAAGGCGCAACAATTTAGATGAATAATTAAGATTTCCAAAATCTTAATGTCTTAATATCCCTGAAGGATTTAATCGCAAGCCGGCCCCTGTCATTGATTCAATTTTCCGAGCAGGCCTCCTAGTTGGCCGTTAGATAGCTATCCTAAGTGAATTCTCCGCTTCTGTTTCCCAGCCTTTGTTAACTGTCTGCTATAATGAGGCTCTGGCTGCTGTGGAGGTCTGGAAGCGCCATCGCAGATGGGAAAGAAGCAACATAAAAGAAATAGGGCAGCAATTAGTGTTTAGCCCAGTTTAAAAGCCCTCCACTTGGCAAGCTGCAGCCCAGCTCCAGTCCAGGATGTGAAACTAAACTGGTGGGCTGGGACTTTGTCTCCTGTTTGTCTCTCCGTTGGCTTAATCAGCACCACTCCGGTGCTACACACAGCCACGCAATGGAGAGGAGGAGACGAGTGACTGAAGATTATTGTACTTTTGAGGAGGTCGAAAGGGAAAAAAGGGGGGAAAAGGGAGGTTTGAATTGCATCTTTCATTCATGTTGTCTGGAGACTTTATAAGACCTGTTGATGAAAGAAGTTTGAGTGCACAGAGGAAGAGCTGTGCAGATACAAATAATGTTTCTGGGAAATGACCCCGAACCAGAGCGAGCCTTTATCCCCCTCATGTCAAACGAGGTGGATCTGCCTGGACCAAACAAAATAAAGAGAATCATTTTCAAAACAACCAAATGAGGTTGGTTTTGTTTCATCTGGATGGCTCCACAGCGTGCTCAATCCTGTAAAGAGCTTATACAAACAGACCTACGCTACAGCACAGTGGAGAGAGAACAGAAAACAACGAAGCAAAAGAGGAGAGGAGAACCCCCTCCTCTCCTCTTTTTACATTCCACTGGTGAATATGAGCACATGATCTCACATATGCTACACCCCCCCACCACCTCCTCATGCACATACACACACACGGATGTGAGAGCACACAAAAGCACTGTGGGGTGCATCCTGGACCTTCCCAGCCCAACTTCCCAGCCACCCCTATTCAAGCACCCTGCCCTCACCGACTTTCATATAAAACGCCGCCTACACTAAGGCCCACTCAAAGCCCCTTACAGAGCCTCAAACCACCCCTTCCCCCATGTTCTCCACCCCCGTCCAGTCAACTCGAGCCTCTGCCCCGAGCGTTGCACTGGCAGGCAGCCTCGGCAGCCGAATGAATGGACCCGAGGCACAGGAACTGAGAGAGAAAGAGGCAGAGGCAGCTCATATCAACAGAATGGTGTCAAATTGATTTGTTCCTCCTGAGCAGCAGCATGAACATGCCATACATATCAATTAAAATCAATTATATTCTACTACGTAATCCAGCTCTACCAGGGGAACATGCCAACGGCCCCAGATGCAGGTGCTACCTCTTCTTGATGTCTCATTTCTGCAGCTGGACATGCAAAGCCTTTCTGTCTGGCTTTTAAAATGCACATGAGTGCGTCATGTGAAAGCAAACACACACTCTCCACACATACACACAACAGGTACTCTATTCCCTCTGATATCTGTGTGGTAATTATCACACCAGGAGAAGTGTTCCCTCACCAATTATTATTTCTCTCCTACATTATCCACAAAATCCGCGCTGCTGCTTCCCCCTGTTATTAGAGTTGGCACTTTCCATATGGCAGAGATATTTACTGCCCCTTCAATCAATATCCCATAGACTCACAGGTCGGACAGACATTATGGTTCCGTGTGAAACATTACAGTAACTCACCCACATGACACTTCAGCCTGTAAAGAACACAAACTGGTGTTATGCAAAGCGTGTTGTAGTTGAGCTCTTGTGTAATGTATTTTTCAGCAGGGATTTATTTGCTCGGGGCGGTCTACGTTTTGTGTAATCACAGGGCACAAATGCGTCCTGTTCTCATTCAAGTCAATCAATATCAAATAATCGTCCGCCAGCAGCGACAGTCTCGGTCTTAAACCGCTTTCAGATCCATCTAGATAGAGCCACATGCCCGCTCGGCCTCACAATGGAGACATTGAGGCAGCAGCTTCTGAAATGGCTTCACTCTTGATGTGTGGTTTAGATCTGCTGAGAGCTGTTGACACAGTGTGATCATTTCATACTCGGGGAGAAAAGGCACATATCATCAAACTGTCAGTATGTTTGCTCCAGAGAGATTCGCCACATCTACAGCTCTGTCCCGGCGAGATCTGAAAAGCAGTCGAGAACCGTCTCCAACGTGGGGGTCGACGCCGCGAGAAGGTGAGCCGCTCGTGGGCCCGTCCCCGTCGCCCCGCGGCTCAACCCCATCGCTTGTATACATAGCTGGCTTCTGTCAGGCTGTCGCGGGGGCAGATGTTCTTAGGGAGGCCCGACTATAAACACACACACATAAACACACGCCCCGCAGTGTACACACACCGATTTCCTCACATGTCAAACACGGTAAACAAGTGGCCTCGGCGCTAGCACGGGCCACACACACACACACAGGGGGACACACGAACAAACACAAGCATCCTGAAATTAAGCAAAACAAGGTCCATCTGGCTCCAGAACTGTTTAGCAAAGCAGGAAGGATTTGACCCTTATTATAGAAAAAGGAGGGACAGGCTAGCCGACGGGTAGTCGTATTGGATAAACTATAAACTGAATCCAAGTTGCATTTAAACTCCAGACTTGGCAACAGTGGCCCGCTGAAAAGCAGAAAGCTCGGTATTTTCCCTCCGGGCTGTTCCCATTAGAGGGACATAAATGACGATGTCAGAGGCAAAAAAGACAGACAGAATATCCTGAATTCCACCCTGCCGAGAACTGCTTTTGTACGTGTGAACACAGACACCCTCTCTCTCTCACAGACAAACACACACTAGCTCCAGTTAGCTCAGTCAACAGGCTGGCATGCAGAGCAGATCACATTCGGCGTGACTCATAACAGTTGCACACACGGGGCGAGCTATAACGCAAGAAGAACGACGAGCGCCGGCCGGCCGGCGACGCACACCTCTCGCTTTCACCAAACGAGCCCAGTATGCTTGCCCTCTATCACTGTCACATGAAGGGCCGGCGTCGCACCATCAGCGCTGGTAATGAGCTAACAAGATGACGCCCAGATGGCCCTGCCACAAGGAGGACACAAGTGGACGTCGCGACGAGACGGACGCGCTGAAGAGGACTGTTGAGCGAGAGGAGTGTCAGAAGTCATTAGGGAGGAGAAAGAGCATAATCTGTTTCTTCTTATGGCCTCTGTGGTTTTCTGTCAGCGCCGAGCCCATCCCTCTCTAAGAGCAGGGGAAGTTAAGCGAGCATGGGTGTATGCGGTTGTGATTGAACGTCATCCACCGTATCACTGACAGCGAGAGAAGGCCCAGACTGTTGCTCTCTGGGTCTCCACTTATTCATCCTGGAGCTCTGGGGAACTGAGCTCTTCCAGCTGGTGGAGAGAAGAGAAGAGA
>NW_007577847.1:749163-758730 GCF_000690725.1 Stegastes partitus | reverse complement strand
GCGAGACAAGAGATTTTGGGTCAGTTTCAGCCCGAGTTTAGCCCTCATTCTGAGGTTGCTCTGTGACCCAAACACACACACACACACACAAGCCTCTTTCCTCCTCCTCCTCCCCTAGTTTCTTCCTTGGCCACGACACAACACACACACACACACACACACACACACACAGCCAGCTGCCTCCCATCACCGAGGACCAGCCACAGATGGGCTCTGCATGCTCCGTAAAGATCTCTCCACAGGCCAAGTCTACAGTCACAGCCAAACCCGCCTGGCCCGAGCCCACTCTACGTGTGTGTGTGTGTGTTTTGGTGTGTGCAGATATACATGTGTCCACAGAGGCCTGAGTGGGTGAGAGTGTGTGTGTTATCGTGCCAGGACACCCCGAACCGAGCCAAAGTTGGTGCATGTGTGAGGTGGTGGTGCTTGGACCGTCGCGGAGAAGAGGAATCCCCCGGGACCGAGCGCTGCAGAGCACAGAGTCAAGAGCTGGACCGGGATGCAAGGCTGCAATCAGCGGCGAGCAGAGCAAAGGAGAGGAGAACCCTCCCAGACGGAACAATAGCATCCCTCACACTCGCCCGATTGTGTTTCACTCCCACTCGAGGGAGTGGAGGAAGAAACCAGAGAGAAAAGGAATCAGAACCATTATCAAACCTACGCAGCTTGCCCGGGTTGTTACCGCTGGCCATTTTTCTGCTCAGTATCTCCGACCTCATCAATAAGCCCTCAGAAAGCATTTCTAAGGAGACGCGGCCCTTTTTAATGTTGCTACTCAATCAGATGTACTAATAAACACAAACAAGCGCTGGAAAAAACACGCAGCGAGAGAGAGGGGACGCCCCGCACACACATTATACAGCAGTTATTTAAATTCTGTTTGGCTTAGATAGAGCCAGTCATGGTTCAATTCAATTTTTAACAATTGCCCTCCTATCTCAGCATGGCTAAAATTACTTGAGGGATCACACTTTTAGACTGAATAATGAAGCAAAGTGAAAAGCTCATTGAGGATGAGAGTCAGGATACGGTTTAGCCAAAGTTAGCTAATTTCTCAAACTCGTGCTCGGAATGAGTTGGCTCTCAGACGGAGGCGGAGGAGGGACGGAGGAGGAGGAGGAGGAGGAGGTTCAGCTCCGATCCGCTCAGCAGTATTTTGGCACCGACACATCTGGGAATCGAATCAGGGAGTGATCAGGCAGAAGGGAATCTCTCAATCGAACCTGACACCCATTACTAATGAGGTTTTTCTTGAAGGAATAGTTTGACATTTTGGGAAACGTGTTTATTTGCCTTCATCCCAAGAAGGAAAGTTGACACCAGTCTCATGTGAGCGCCGTAAAAGTGATTCAGATTGGAGCTGGTTAGCTTAGCTTAGCATAAAGTAGCACCATAAAGTGTACTTATTTCACCTCAGTTTCAGCCAATTGAATAAATGAGATTTACAGGTGCTGCAAAGTGGATTTTGTCACCTTTGCACGGAGCCGCGTTGGCCACGTCTCTCTATTTCCACTCTTTAAGCTACGCTAAGCCATTTCGCTGCTGGCTGAAGCTTCAGACAGGAGACTGCCACCATTTTTTTTTTTTTTTTTCTCAGCATGAAAACAAATAAGCATATTTTCCAAAACAAACCGACAACTCCAAAATAGAGCGGATACGCTCGCCGTTTCTCCAGAAAGAACTTGGCTCGCTCCGGAAAACAGAAATTAACTGCTTCCAGTTTGAATTTTATAGCAGCAACTTTACGATCAAAGGGGAGCTGAATCGATATTTTATAAGTCGGCATGTTGTTAACAGGTGTTAATATGACACAGCTACAGAAAATCTGGAACGCCGGAGACACACCAAAGCCTTCCTGGAGGAACAAAGGGAAGACGTGGCTCACAGAAAGCAAATCAATCAATCTCTTGCCAGAAGACGCCTGGCTTTGACAGCACAGCTCTGAACCCAGTAGTAAAAGATAGCACGCAGCAAAGTTCAAAATACTTTCATTGTTCATCTGTCAGTGTGAAAGACAATTGCAAGGGAGAGGGAGGGAAAATACTAACACAATATTTATCTTGTGTCCCCTTTCCCTCCTGACTCGCTCTTTTTTTTTTTTTAATGTATTCCTGCTATTGTGCGGAGCGCGGCGAGATGGATGGATAGAGGAGTCCGGTAGGTGATATGTGTCTGCTACCAGCACAGTGCAGTCACTCACACATTTCCCCTGTCTCCAATCTGGAGCGACGAGCAATAATTCAGACACCAACAAACGGCACCGGGGTGTTTTTTGTGGCATTTCAATTGTCGGTGGTTGGAGTTTTTTTTTTTTTTTCTTCTTCTTCTTCTTCTGCATTGTTCTTGAAACTGCTTCCCTGGGAAACTGGGAAAGTCAAACAGCTGACGAGATGTCACCTCATGAACTCTCTCCTCAGTTTCACACACTCACAAACAGCCACGTCGGCGATCCGACACACACTCGCCCATTCTCTTTTTTTTTTTTCTTTCTTTTTTTTCTTCTCTCCTGCGCACACAATTCTAAGGATCTCTCATCAGCCGCTTGTCAAGCTCAACGGCACACAGCTCTCGTCTAAACAGGGCCGCGAGTAGCTGCCTCTCTCACCGACTGACTGTTGCCTTTCAGGGGCAAGGCGACTCTTGATCATGACATGTGAGTCTTATGATGGCTGCCGGCCTCCTTTTCGTTCACAAGTCACGGTAAAAGCTCCCAGTAAGTCTGAGGGATTTCCGTAGAGTGCGGACACATTCCTCACAACTTTCATTTAGCCTGCAGCTAGTCGGGAGCTGCGAAAAAGAACGTGTGTGGTGCAATAAAAACTTAGCTTTAACAGTCATCTCCTCCCTGTAGCAATACCTGTTCACTGTGCAAACCCGTACCTGGGCCCCACACATGCCTGTTGTGACTGGTCATGCGGTGCTATATGGGGAACGTGTATGACCTGAGGAATTATCCAGTGTTCGAACAGGGACGTCTGCATGCATGAGCGCTCGCACAACACACACACACACTCGCAGGCATAGTCTTGCATGTGCGTTCACGTCGTGCGCACACACACGCATTCTTTAAAAGCCGACAGTAGCGAAACAGGAGAAGAT
This sequence comes from Stegastes partitus, assembly GCF_000690725.1. Classification (NCBI taxonomy): domain Eukaryota; kingdom Metazoa; phylum Chordata; class Actinopteri; family Pomacentridae; genus Stegastes; species Stegastes partitus. Next base: position 755,631 of record NW_007577847.1, on the reverse strand, counting down.
AGGCCTCTACCGTGCGCGACTGACAGAGTGAATTACACGGGGAGCTAAAACACCGGCTTCCTGTCTCGCACAACAGCGCTGGATGGCTTTCAGATGGATTTCGCCGACTCTTGTACAAACACTGAGTCAATATCGGGGTAATGGCCAATCGTTGAGGAAGAACAATTCACAAGTGATTTACGGAGAAAATGTGTGTTTAGGGCACTTTGCACCACAGTCTGTCACCCAGCCATAACAAGGGCTCGCTGCCAATAGGTTCCATTCGCAGGGAACCGCATGCAGATATGTGAATGTAACTCTTAATATGTGCAGACGCTTTTATTCCTCACAAGAGACAGGCATCAAAAAAAAATAAAAAAACAGAAATTCCTCTGATGAAAAGCTGGTAATTCCGTTTCAAACGATACAAAAAAGCCATGAAAGCAACAACAAATTTGCGCTATGAGCAAACATACAAGTCATTTTAATCCTTCGACACTGATATTTATGTCTGTCGCCAGCTTTCACGACCACAAAGCGTGTTTAATATTTCTCAGCTGCTGCGAGAGCCCCGCCGCACTACAGATGATTGAGTGCACTAGATTCGCCGTTTCTCCTTCCCTTTCTCCAGCTGTGTCCACGTACTTCAGGACGTATGCACGGCCAGAGAGGGCAACAGGGAGACGAAAGGAGGGGTAGCGGCGAGGGAGGAGGGAGGAGGAGGGCGGCTACTGAGGACGTGGTGCCAACCAGAGAGGCCCACCGTGCCTCGGTCCCATCTCTCCAGCTGAGGGCTTTGATTCGCCTGATTGTCTCCAATATTGAGACACACAATAAACACAACACTTGGCGGCCATTTGCAATTCTAATCAGTCCCTCTCAACTGGCCTGGACAACTCGGCTAGAGCCCTCTGGGATATCACTCATCTGACTGCAAAATAATGACACAATCATCGCCATGGCTACGCTCCCGCTCCATCCCATGAGCGGCAGCACGGAGAGGATATTAATACACGGGAGTACTCGGAGAACTAAATGAATTAGCCAGGAGATTAGCAAGATACCAGGTTAATGAACGTGCCACGCAGGCAACTTCCCCTCCCGCCTCGCATTCGGGGAAGCGTCCGCACCCGCCTCCTCAAAAAAATGACTCGCAGCAAGTAGGCGAGCTCGCAGGTCCACACCTGCTTGTGCGGGGCATGCCTCAACAGGATCTCAATAAACCATCTCCTTGCAACATGAAATTCTGACTATGTAAACCCTGATTGATGGCTTCCAGATAAGCCAGCAAAGTTGCAAACTTCAGCGCTATCTGATTAAGACACGCAATAAAGTGTCAATAAACCAGCACGCAGGCAGCGATACGATCATTAAGTCTGTGTTCATGTCGAACTTGTGAAATAGTTTGGTTTCCTGATGTTCGGAATCATAAGTTAATGCAATTTAAGGAGTTGAAGACGAGCGAAAAGATAAGAGGTTTTATCTTTAACAAACTGTCCCGAAATCATACATCTGTGAATTATGAGAGCCCATCTGTTTGCTTCTCCTGAGCTGTTTTCACTGACTTGACAACATGATGGTAATAGATGCTCGCAGATAAATGAGAGCAAAGTGACATGCAATCATCCACGTTTTAGCAGCCTTGATGTATTTGCTTTAACAGTCACCCAGAAGATGAGAAACTCAAATTTATTTCGCAAAATAACAGGCACATCTTATGAAACAGGCTATTTGACTTGCAAATCAGTCAGATGATTCATAACGGCGACCATGCTCGTCTGCCCTCGTTTTCTCGCAGGCACGAGAGCATGTCTGCATGAGTTCGACCAAATGTGTGTGTGTGTGTGTGTGTGTGTGTGTCGATGCCTGCACGGGCAACGTGAATGACAGCCTGTCAGTGAAAGAGATGTCATTATCTGTGTGAGTTGTGACCGTGGAGGGGAGGGGTGGAGGGGAAAGGGTCACATCACTAGTGGGGAGCCGCTGACACTCGGCGGACAGGAAACATTACTTTATGATTTCCCTCTAGAAGGGAAACACTCTTGTCACAATCTGCAGTGCCACTGTTCGACCTCATTTAGAGGTTATAGCAATACAGAAAAAGTGTGTGTGTGTGTGTGTGTGTACGCAGAGGGCTCATGACAATGGGGGGATCTCGAAACAGGAGATATTTCTTTAAAATAACAGAGTGGGGATTTTTTCGCTTTGTCCACGAGGCCTTGAAGACAGGAGTTCTGGTAAACCTCTCCCCTCCCTGTCCTTACCCTTTGACTTTTTTCCGTGTAACAACAATGCAGGGGGGTTTTAGTTCAGTGTCCTGCAGTCGATCTGTTAGGGTGCTGATAAGAGAAGCTGATGGATAGGTTTAATCAGCCAAGCCCAGGGATCAAGACCACGGGACAGATCAATCAAATGCTGTGTGGTTTATAAAAGAAACTGCTTTTATCAGTGTCACAAGGGGTCTCGGGCTGTTTTTTTAAAAATATATATTTATATATAACTAAAGGAAGAACCCAACAATACCACAGTCAACTAAATATAAAAAAACAAATTAGGCGGGGGGGGAAAAAGCACTTATGTGGCTACAAATAACCCAAAAGCTGTGGGAGAAAAGTGCAGCAGAAACTAAAATGAAAAAAGACACATCTGCAATCACTATACAGTGATTGTTAAACTTCTGCGGCGAATTTCTAACAAGGTGTAAAGCTAAATGTCCCTGGTCTCTAATATACTAAACACCTCCAGATATAAACTGAAGTAAAAATCCATCTAAGGCCCTTCTGAGGCATAAAAACGCTGAACTGAAACGAAAACCTGCACGGAAATCAAAAAGGAAAACAACAGAAGGACAAAGACTAAAAAAAAAAAAGAAGCTGAAAACTATCTCCACCAAACAATAGATCTCTATATGAGAGAGGCGCTGTAATAACTAGGACGCAGCGTGGTTTTTTTTTAAACTCCGCAGCTGCCTTCTGTGTCTTAAAAGCAGCTTCTTATCAGAGAATTTGAGTGACAAGTCTATTCTCTGCTTACAATCTCAGCTCATGATTGTAGAAGACAGCTACACATGTCCCATCAAATCCAAGACAAATTAGTTGCTCTTTCTTTCCTCCCTTGGATGGGAGATCTTATCCAGGCGGACATGCTTAAGTTGTCAGTGGGTTTCTAAAACCCATATTGAACAGCATATTGACTGATGCAATCGCGGAGACACACATCATTAGGCTCATTAACAGTGAATGCAAAAGGGGGAGGACGGCCTAACTGGTGTAGCGGGAGTCTGTGTCTCCTCTGATAACGCTCGCCTTTAACAAGCCGAGCGCGGGCAAAGATGCAGGCTGTCGGTATTAAAATGAAATGTGTGCGTGTGTGATGCGTGCGCTAATAAATAGCTTGTTTGACATGATGCTATTCTCATTCGCGCAGTTTGCTCTGTGATAACCGGGCGGATTGTGGCCTCGTAAAGACGCTCCATGTGTTGTTTTAGGAAGCCATTACAAACTGGGCCGTCTCCATTACAAGGGCTATCTGATCATTATTACTGCCATCTGTAACACACACTCAAACCTTAATCTGCACAAGCCAACCGCAGCTGACTCCTGAGCGCACACATCCATACTACCTTCCGCTGTGTTATATGTGAGTGTGTGTGTGTGTGTGTGTGTACATCCAAACGTGACACAGCAGCTGTTCCCTCGTCACATTGCGGCTTTCGGTTCAACACGTTTTCAGTCCAACCTACTTAAGCGGCACTGAGCGGGAAGCACCGCAATCCCGTTGAAGCCACCGACTTGCAAGTCTCTCCGAGAAGGGCTGAACCCCCGACACCCGTGCAATGCAATCGCAATCTCCCAGCCAGAACCGCTCGCACCCTTCAAAGGCTCATCACAGGACGCACATCTAATGCAGAGAGATGGCCGGTTAAAGCCTCGGCTAGGCACACCGCTTTGAAGCGACTGCTCCAGCCTCCTCCAATAGGAGCCAAATCATTTCCCTTCCATTGTGTGAGAGGTGCACCGGGCGCTCTATTTGGTGGCCACATGTGGGGCGCCTTCAAGGATCACGCCACTCCATTCCAGAGCAGGGCCACTACAGGAAATGAGACTCTCCCGGATGCACAGGGGCTTCTCGACAATAAATATATTCATGCATTCATGTATATTTCAAATAAGGATTTGACTCAGCGCGCATAATGCACATGCAAAGGTTCAGACTTTGAGATTCTTGACATGCATGAGGTGCTACAATCAGGAGTGTATAAATAAATCAGAAAATGCAGCAAACAGAGATACTAAAAGCAGCAACACAGGCCTGGGCCCGGCGCGAAGAAAAAGGACTCACAGAGGTTTGTCTGCAAAGAAAAGCTTTCATCTGGGAGAGGAGAAGAGAGGAGTGATGTGGTGGAGGTTTGGGCTGTCATGTTTCACAGTGGGGGGACTTGAGAGACAGACGAGGAGAATAGCTAAAAGTAGTCAAAGTTTTCAGCGCTGAGGGAAAAAAAAAAAATGAGACAGCAGAACGCGGAAAGAGCGCCACACATCTAGATTAGCGAGCGAAAATCGCGGCGTCGGATATTACGACACTGCATCATCTGAGGAAGTAATCTGTGGAAGCAGTTTTTTGGATTCTGATGAAGAAGAAGGAAAAAAAAATCACTGGATGAAGTTACGGTTCTGTTTGCCGCCTTGGACGAACTTAACTGCTTTACAGTAACACTACAGAGCACGTAATTACTGAGCCCGAGGAGGCTAAACCACCACGGTAACTCATTAAAACCATCGCAGCGCTTTCCGTCTTACTCTCCGCATAGTTCATAAAGCGAGCCGAGAGGTTTAGGATATTGTGTTTGCTTTAGCAGACCTTCACTCCTATTTCCAATATCGGAGAGATGAGAGGCTTCCATGGCCGAGCACATCATGGGGGAGAATAAACACGCACCTAATGGGAAACATGTGTGTGGGAGATGAAACGGCCTCCCTCATATGAATGGGATGAAATATAGACCCGCGTCCTGCCGAGCCCCAATCACGGCCGTAAGAACTCGGCGTGGAGGGGAAACGGCAGACCCCCGACGGGCTCCACGCACACACAAGCTGCCAATATGGCCTTTCTGGAGCGGATTCATGCGGAGGCCAGAGTCTGACAGTGACATCTCCATTCACTCCTGAATTCTTTTTCTCTTCCCAACATGCATGGACACACACACACACAGTGACACATGCACACACACACAGGGCCAGAGGCCATGGGAGGAGGAGCAGCACCAGGGCATGGAAAAAAAAAAGAAAAAGCCTTTCTCCCTGCCGTGGGTCTGTGTGGGGTTTAGCCTGGCATTATGGGAAGATTAGACTTTAGAGTGCTTTACTATCTGATGTCATTGTTGGTTTTACGTTGTCTGGTTGGCTTGTGGAACTCGGACCTGATGGCAGGCACATTTCTGTCCAAACAAAATGCTCGGGGTTGCAGTTGTGATTGATTGCAGGTTCCTATTGTATCTGTCTGGTATGGCTCTATTGGAAGAAGAATTAGCCAGACAAAAACTCATGGAAAACGCTCCACATTTGACTCCATCAATCAAGTCAGCAATCAAAATAATTCAATTAAGAGACTTAAATCCCGCTGGCTTACGAGTCCCTGCTCCAATAGCCCAGAGACAAACTCAATTTACTGACAATCCATACATGATAGCATTAACTCCACTTTAAGGCTCAAATCTTTTTCCATTACTTACATTTTCTAAATATCAAGGGAAATTCAAAGGAAATAGCTGAGTTATACTGTTTACTTAGGGAGAGGACAACTTGGAAAAAATTAAATAAACAAGAGCAACTTCAAATGCATAATGAAATTGCAGACAGGCGGTCCAGACAACTAAACTAATTTGCAAGTTGTTTAGAGGAAGGACGTCTTTGCAAAACAAGAAACTTTACAAATGCTTTTTTATAGCTCTGGTAAATGGCTGTGCATCAGAGATGCAGGATTGGGGACAGACTGGGAGAAGGAGGTCGCTGAATATGTGTGTAATTGTCTTTTTCCCCCCGTTTCCGAGGTGTGAAAGGGAATGCAGGGTTGCACTGGGGTGTCCCAGGGAGAGGCGATTGAAGCGTCAGTCACAGCTGCCACACAGAGCCCCGGCGCGCACCAAATCCCAGGCCCGGCCTTTGCGAGCGGAGGGGCCGGGGCCGGGCCTGGGAGCAGCAGGAGTCCCATAGGCCTTTTCTTCCAGCTCCTCTCACCAGCACAAGGGGGACCAGGATCACGCTGGGAGTTTGCTTAGAAAAGGCTGAGCCAAGGCTTGGCAGAATGGGTTAACGGAGGCACGCTCACACACAAACTCGAATGCTTTTTGGGGCTGTCTGTCTTGCCTGTGGGCATGGTGGGAAAAAAGAGTGAAGCTGGAGAGTAAGAAAAAAAAAAAAATCAAGATAAATCGAACTTCCAGTTAACATCTGCAAATTTGGGACACACAATCATACAGACACACACACA
>NW_007577847.1:690804-748393 GCF_000690725.1 Stegastes partitus | reverse complement strand
AAAATTTTCAAAATAAAATTGTAGATGTCGTTGCAAACTCTATAGAAACTTAATAAATTATTACTTAAGGTGGCAAAAAAAAAATTATTCTGCCAAATTACATTTTTGTAATGTTCAACATGCCGTTAAAAGTTCCCGAAAAGTTAATTAAATTGCTGGTAAAGCTAATAATTGTAGTTCGAGTTAAAATAAAAAGTTACACAAAAAAAGCTAGAAAAAGTACAACTTAAGCTTAAAAAAATAGCAAATGAGTTCATTTTTTAAAATCTAATTTCACAATATTTATTGTACTTTTGTACTTGAAAAGCTCCAGAAAAAATATGGTCAGTCCTATTAAATATAATGAGTGGACCTTGAGTTAAATTTTCTTTAATCCGATGTACTTTTTGTCGTTGAAAGTTCCAGAAAAAATAAAGTCAGTCACTAAATACAACGAGCGAACCTCCAGTTACGTGTTTATTTTTTGCGTTTTTCCAGCCGAGGTTGAAACTCACGGAAAAAGTTTGTAAAACTACAAATAGAGCTAACCTTCAGTTAGGATTTATTTTTCAAATCTGTTTTTTGTTTTGCTTTCTTAAAAAAAAAGAGCAGGACGCAGTTAAATAAATTACGATGCAAGCCTATATGCTTCCATCATAATTTATATTCCCACCGCAATGTTTTCACCAATTTTATTTGTTCATAAACATGCACTTCCTGCCCTATCCCACACATTTTTGTCATTATTTGTTGGGATCCGTCATCCCCCTTTTTTCCACAAAGTCCTGGCACACTAAATTCAAACCTCCCCACAAAAGTCTTTGGAGTGCCACAAACTGGGGGGAAACAGATCCCTGGTTGCCTGTATGCCGGTGACAACTCCTGACGTCTTAAAGAAACTTGTAGTGCAGCTGGCTGTTAAGGCTGCCTGCCCGCTGTTTGGGATTGGCATCTGATGAGGCCAGCCTCCTCAGCACAGAGGAGCTCCATGAGAAAGAGTTAAGTCTATGAGGTCAGTCCGGAGGAGGAGGTTACGAGTTCCCCGAGTCGGAGCCGCAGGGGTAATGGTTTTAGAGATGGCTGTCACACAGATCCGTTCCACTGTCCAATACCGCCGCTGATCTCCACCAATCCTAGTCTACTTGCTTTTCAATTGCTCAACTTCTCCCTCGCTGTCCTCCTTTCTTCTTTTCTCCCTCTCTTTCTCCCCTGCACTGACACATGGAAGTAATCTAGAAGTTCTATGCCGGACTGAAAGGATGTGCGGTTGAGCCCAGGGCTGAGTTTCAACGCTCTACATTAGCTTCCTTCCCTCTTCTGTTTAATCCCCTTATTTTCAACTTCTCTTATGTAAAAGAACTAAGATGGCAAACAAAAGGCAGACTTTGCCCATTCAACTTTTTTCGCCACTTCCTGTAACACACAGCATCCTTCCATTTTTTTTTTTTTCCTCGATTCAGCTAAAGCAGAGGCGAGGCGGCGAGTAGAAATCTTGAGGGAAGCTTTCCAGCGCCTGTGCCGCTGCTTGGCAGGGCTGGAGCTGATGGGAACTTCCTGGTTGCTGCCAGCCAGGCCTCCGTCTAATGAAGCCGGGTCGCTAACTGCCTGTAAGGCAGCCACTGTTCAGCCACTCCACACTCATCCACCGCTCGGCCCTCAGCACTTTCACAGGGGCACACTGGCACGCTCCTAACACTTCCTTAATGCTCCGCTGTGGCTGGACAAAGAACAATGGCACACCGACATGCACTCTCAAGCGCTCATTCACGTCCATAAGCTTAAACTTGTCCCTTTCATATGAGCCTCAGCGTCCATTGATTGTAGCGCGAGCACAGAAGCGCAGGCAAAGTAAACAAAACTCATATTGATCTGTATTTTATATATGCTGTAATTGGATTTACTGCACCAGATGAAGACTAAATAGCCAGTAATTTGTGTTTTCTTTTGGCCCATTTAGATAAATTAATGTGCTTTCACTGCCAAAGACTTTTTTTTTTTTATTGCGTAATGCACTTTGCGCTATTTGTCATAGTTTATTTTGACTCACAACAGAAGCGTCCACACCTTCACGTGGGAATCTGGAGCAGTAGTTTCAATCTTTGCTGCTCAAATTAAAATCTAAGTGGCTGTTTTAGTGCAGCAGCAACTTTTTTTTTCCCTCTAACTTAACCATTTAGGCTATACGATGACGTAAAGTCGTGAAAAAGCTTCAGATGAGCTATTTTTAGCCAATAAGAAGTCGAAGACAAAAAGGCACCATATATAAATCATATTAAACAGAAGCAGCAAAACCCCACATAAATGTTTTGTTTGACCAAGAGATTATTCGCTTGTAGGGATCAAGAATGTGACAATATCCTCCATTGTGAGAATATAAACCTCTGCTAACCATCAGAGATTTTTCTAAGCTGTTTACACGATGGTATCTATTGTCTCCAAATTCTGTGGTGGCATCAGGTTATACAGGATTCTTGCATTAGTGCGAGGAAGAACTTCTAATCTGCAACTCCCTGGATGAACCCAAAAAAAACCCCAAACCCGGACACTCCTGTCTGGCGAGCGCAGTCATAAGTAGTTTGTTGTAATAGCACATGTTGATTGCTTCACATTTTTTAAAATATTTTTCTGTGTCAATTAGCAACTAGCAAAGTGGCCGCTGATTGTTTCCAATCACTTTTTGCTTTGTCTTTGTGCGGCTAATTGACTAATCCTTCCAAGCCCCCGCAGTCCCTTCTCTCAAGTGATTCATTGCATTCAGCTGTTGTTCCTGTAATATGTCTTGAAAAGGAAAAAAAAAAAAGCAACTGTAACTTGCGGGGTCACGAGGACCAGTTTGGGGACTCGTACGTGCATGGAAAAGATCCCGAAAAAATTAGTTGCAAATGCTGCTGAAGCTCGGTTTCGTGTGCACCGCTGCTTCAAAATAAAGAAACGAACGCATCAATAACACAGAAAAAAAAAAAAAAAACCCAGAATGATCAGCTTTCAGTGATGTGGCAGCCAAACCACCAGCGGATAAAATGAGTCCATCTGGAAAACCATGATGAAAAAGCAGCATTTTTTCCCCTGAAATAACCTAAAGCCCTTTAAAACCCCCCCTTTTCGGAGCCCAGGTGCCTCACGGAGATAACCAAATGAAGAATCTGTCGTTACACACCGCTTGAAACAACAGTCATGTCGACACAGAAGTGCACACACACATAAAAGCAAACGCAGCTGTCCTTATAGCGAGACACAGGGTGCCCTTACAGCACCGTGGGCCAGTTGCTTTCCACAAGTATTTCTTATTGGCTGGCCCTCTCCCGTTCTCTCTGAGTGGGGCTCAGGCTCTAAGTCCTCTCTGTGTGTAATGAGATCTCTATCAGAGGGAAACACGATCAGAGTCTAAAGGGTGGAGAAAGGGGGGAACTCTGGGAGGCAAAGAGAGAGAAGGTGAGTATCGCAGGAGGAAAAAAAAAAAAAAGGGGGTAAAGGGGGCAAGCAGCAGGGCGCGAGGCAGGCCAGAAACAAAAACAGGCCTCTGACCCCCTCTCAGCAGTGACCGGGACAGGGGAACGCTCGCCGGACCTCTCGACCGAATCCGGTTTCTCGCCTCGTCCTCAAGTTTGGTCTCGTTCAACAGGTTGCGGCAGTTTTCAAGTTTTTGCAGTTGCAGTTTGTTGTTTTAACCTCCTACTGAAATCCTTGCTACATTTAAATGTCAGCGCGGAGCGGAGCGGTGGAGGAGTCAAAGGTTTCTCAGCGTTGGAGAACAAAATGTTTGCTTTGATAACAGCAGTTTCTCAAAGCAAAGATAAAGAAGGAGTTGTTTTTTCTTTCCTTATTACCTCAAACAAAGAAAAAAAAAAACGGTTTTCCCCCTAAATTACCAGATTGGGGAGGAAAAAAAAACTAAATGTGACACCGAAGCTAACGGGAGCCAAATGAAATTATGTTGCTTTGGAAACGTAATTAACAACAAACTTGCTGCCTCATCATCTCAAAACACTTAAAAAAAAAAATAATGACACAACATTGTTTTCCTGTTTTTGGAAAAACGAAACATGTTTACGAACTATCACGGCGGTAATCAAGTCGGGCTTAATGTCGAACCCGCTGAACCGTTAAACCGCACCAGCACGATATAAACCGAGCCAGTCAACTGTAAAACTGTGAGCCAGACAGTTGAGGTCAACGGACAGCAAAATAAGCTGAGTAGGTAAAGAGCCACAGAAACAGAGGCTTAAGCTGACTTTTTATCAGCACAAACGCCCCTTCTTTCTTTTTGCCATTTCGCGTTCTTCTGCGGCCTTCGAAGCTTGACACAGGGGCCAAAAAATGTCCGCAAACTGTTTCCAAGCCTCACCGAAAAACGCGAAGAGTTCAAAAGCAGTGCAGCAGACTCTCGGGCCGCCTGTGGCTGTTTCCTCGCTGTGTGTTTTCAGAGGTGTGCAAGTGTGTTTTCCATCTCTCTCGCTCCTTTCCATCATCTTGTTTGTCTCCTGAGCGGCTGCAAACAGGCCGCGCTAGCTACGGGTCATGAGGTAAATATTAGCTGAGGAGGGTTAGAGGACGTGCAGGAACCACTCGTGGCAACCTTGTCAGATTATCATTAAATTGGCATCGCTGCGGCATTCCTGAGCGCGCTCAGTGTGTACGTACGTAGCACGCCCGTACGTTGCTAACGCCGGCTCCGGCCGAACCGATGGGACGTGATCAGTCATAACAAAGTGACATTTTCTGGCGTAATCCCACTCAGCTAAATGAGAACTAATCCGATTTGCTCTGATCAAATGTTAGACGGTTCTGTACCGGCCGGGAACATTGACACATCCAGCCTCCTTCTGCTCTGCTGCTCCTTCCTTCCTTCCTCCCCCCCACCACCACCACCACCACCACCTCCTCCCCTCCTCGCCACCACCGTCTCACTCCTCCACCATCAAATTAAATATCAAAAAGGTCTGATACATCCCGCAGCACAACTAAAAGTCAAAGATGTTCCTCCTTATTATTTTTCTTTGGAGACAGCGCTACAGCGATGATGTATGTTGCCTGTTCAAGCACGCTGGGAGGAAATCAATTAAGCAAACCCCAGTTATTGATAATGCAGGAGCGGGAGTGATGGCATCCTCACATGAAAATCCATAACAGCAGGAACACAAAAAAGGGACCCGCACACACACACACACACACAGGCATGTAAGGAAAAGAAGAAAAAAAACAACACACACCACAGTGGGCCAAACCTGCTGGTTTCCTACACTTTGTCTCATAACTCATAGCCTGTAGGGAGGCACTCGTATTGTTATATTTTGTGTGTATGTAGTACAGTGTGCAAGCAGAGGGCCAGATTAATTTATTAGCTGAGGCAGCAGTGCTCCCCAAAGCAGGAATAGGAAGTAAGACATCGTAAATCTAGATAAGTCACCAGATAGTGTACTGTACATTTCTATAGGCTTCCCCCCCCGTGTTATCACTACAGAGCAATATGGGCCGAGACACGGAGACGGAGTTTACAACAACAAACATGGAAGACGGATGCTGATTGCTGTGCAAGTATTTCTCTTTTTTTTTTATTACCTATCAGGCAATGCTGCTGACTGATACATTTCAGAAGAAAAACAGGTTTGTCTTTTGTTATTGTAAAGTCTGCATGCGGCAAGATAATTGTCTATTGTTTTCTAAGCACAGAGCAGCGGGATAATTAGCTTTGAGAGAACACTTTGCAGAGTGCATTATTGTTCCACTGTGAACTTTATGAAATATTCAGCCAAGACGGGGATTTTTACAAGGAGCTGAGTGGAGAAACAGATGGAGGAATGATCTTCCAAAATGCCTCAAAAAGAAGAAGAAGAAAAAAAAAAAAGCAGCGTGGTAACCTTCTAAAGACATTCCCTCCAGGTGACATCATCAATCAATAAATGTCTCGCCCCCCCAACACTTTTCTTTCCTCTTTTTTTTTCGTCTCTCATTTGTCTACCCACACTTGAAGGTGTGGGTTTTAGTGCATGTATAATACGTGTGTGTCTGATGACGCTCATTGTTCCACTACCTCTGCAGCTATAGTCAAATAAAAGCTGATGGGCCATAGTCTCACCATTAGGACCAGGCCACACACACACACACACACACACATACACACCAATGAACATGGCAGCAATATTCACACTCACTGACTGCACAACGAGCTCCTATGACATCTGACATTTGGGGGATAAATCATGGATTCACTTGAATGAGTAAGTTCTAGTTATAAGCTTGTCGAGCTACTCTCTATTTCCCCTCGGTGCTGTGAGCTTAAATGAAGGTCAGCTTCAACCATACAGATTTTTTTTTTCTCCTCTTCTCTTCTCTCGCTCTTTTTTTTTTTATCTTCCCCCTTATGAAAGCTTTCCAACATCATGTAAATGTGGGAGTCAAGTCTAAGTGGGTGATAATTGTTACCAGAGCGTAATTTATTATCAGTAGTCTGGGCTCACTCTGCTTGTTTTGATGGGAATAATATGAATTTTTAGGAGAGTTGGAAAGAAAACTGTCTGGCTTCAGCTGCTTTGTTTGTGGAGAAACTTGCCTTTGATTTCACGCGAAGAAATTAATCTGGGCTTCAGCCAGGACAATTAGGAAAATTAAATTCTTTTCAAGCATTTTTTTTTCCTGATATCTGAAACCATCTTATCAAGCAGTTTTGTGTGTGTGTGTGTGTGGAGGGGGGGAAAGTTTGGAAGGAGTGCGGCCTCCTTGTGCCTCTTGCAGCCCATGTTCAGGGCTCCAGGGGCGGCCTGAGAGGACACATATCCCTTCCTATACACCTTGGCACATTTGGCAAGCTTCACCTGACTTGTTTTTACTTTCATTCTCACCTAATTACACCAATTGCGTTAAATTGCAGGGAAGGAGTGGGTTACAACTGTGAGATAGCCCTGATTGAGGTGTCCAGGTAGACTTTGGAACCAGTTTGACAATAAAAAGGTGCGTGTAATATTGTCATAAATTGCCATAATTAACCAACTATTATCGTGATTTAAACGAGGCCTGCTGTATATTGTATGAGCTGTGCACTTCTTTGGTGTTTGGGAAATTCCCCACAGAGAATAAATCAACAAGAAAACTCTGCGGCGCAGGAGTGACAATTAAAACTAAATAAATTATGTTCCTTTTCCAGATAATTGCTACATTTACCAGCACATTTAACCCCAGCTTGTGCACAATTGCAACTTTTCTTCTTCTTCTTCTTCTGTTCCCAAGCAATGTTAGTCCCCCCCCCTCCCTCTCCATTACGCACACACCCAACGAGTTTGGCATGCTTGTCCAAAAACGAAATAGGAGACTTACTTGGGATTCTGCGAGCTCCAAATTATAGTCTCCAGCGATTTTGCGGAAGGTAACGCCGACCTGCACATTAAAATAAAGATCCAGAGGTAATACTTCCAACAACCGAGTCCCGCCATTCTGGTAAATGAAACAAGACAGTGAGCAGAGCGAACGGTCAGCGCGCCTGGCAGCCTTCTATCTGTGGTTCGCCCGGTGGGAAGGTGTGCTACGATCAGTCGGGAGCATGTGAGGTCGATATCAGATACATGTCCTTCTGTCCCGACTTCTTTAAAATCTGCTCCAGACCCCGTGTCCTTGACTGAACTGTCCGCAGGACGAGCGATGAAGCCCCTCTTGAGGGAAAAAAAAAGGAGCCCCGAGTGTCCTGGTTGACCTGTGGCTGAGTCACACACACACAAAAAAGAGAGAGAGAAAGAAACGACCCCTTTTTTTCTCACTCTGTGGATAAAAAACCCAACGATCTGATCTGATGTGAAAGAGGTGGAGCAGATCTAAACCACAGTTCTTTTTGTGTGTGTGTAAATTTGGAGATCCGGCGATGCGGCTGTCGATGAAGCGCAGCGCCGCGTCTTTTGTCAAAGCTCCCCCGGTGGTGTCTGTACCTGTCGCTGTATATAGCCTACAGATGACCACATTCATCCATCAGTCACAACTCCGCAGCACGCCAGGAATCCCGAGGTCCACTTCATTCCAGTGTTATCTTTCACTCCTCCTCCTCCTCCTCTCTGCTATTCTTCTTCTCGGGGAGAAAAAAAAAAAAAAAGGAATTGAGTTTCTATTGTAAATATCCCTCCCGGCTCTCAGCGTGCGTGTTGCGCTCAGGCAGGGTAGTCCAACTCGGGCATGCTGCGTGGTCAGTGCGTACAAAAAAAGAAAACACACACACACACAGTACGTCTCCTTTTCTCTTTGTTGCAGCTTTGGACACCAAAAAAAAAGTAGGTTTGACCTGCTCGCCAGCACCTCAAGGTGGACTCTAAATCAGCTCAGCAACATTTCCACGCCGGGTTGTGTTTTCAAAAGCGTCTTGCAACACTCTTGCGCTCCCCCGGTCTGTCTTTTGCGTGTGTGTGCGGCGTCGGCGGCGGCTCGGAGCTCAACTGTAACCCGAGCCGACGAGAGCGCAGGGAAGGGAGGGGGGGGGACCAGCCCACAGAGCGAGCAGTGGCCAATCACAGCGCTCTGTCCGGACTTGGAAGCAGGAAGCGAAGGCATTTATGGGGACGTGGAGGGGGTGGGTGGTGGGTAAGGAGAGGAGGGGAGGGGTGCTGTTATTGGGTTGACCCCCTCATCTCCACCTCTCCTCCACCACCACCACCAACTCTGCCCGAGCCATCGACCCAAATTGAAATGGACTTTGGAGTTATTCGTCTTTGGTGAAAGGAAAAAAAAAAAAAAAAAACGCGTGCGTAAAAGTGCTTACAGGAGCGAAACTTTGGCCCCTTTAAGTCCAAGACTCGCTTGTCCCTGTAGATCCCAAACTAATTACTCGTGCCGTTGCATTCCTGCAATATTAGCCCATCAAAACCTTCCTATAATTATCACCACGGTATTGTATTTGTAATATTATCTCCTTGAGTGGGCTATAATTTTGGGTGTCATGCTATTATTACAGCTAAACCTTTCTAAATGTTTGTTTATGTTCTATAAAAAAATCTCTACAATTTACTGTATAGGGTTACAGTAGCTGTTATTTTGGTGCCTTCTTCTTTCTTTTTTTTTTCTTCTCCTCCCTGAAGGGAATGATGATTAATGGCCTCTTTGGATCCTTTTCTAGTTGTCCCCTTTTGGGATAATGAACTGCATGAGAACTTAGTCTCCAGTGTCAATAGACAATAGACGGTCGGTAGCCTATAGTCATTGGGCCATTCATTCATTGAGGAAGAAATGCTTGACACATAATTGATCATGTCCATGTCTGTGCCCCCTTTGTGCCGATGCATGTGTGTGTGTGTGTGTGTGAGAAAGAGAGAGAAAAAGAGAGTTTCTCCTAATTTTGTTGCCTTTATTCAATCAATGCTGCCCCCTAATGGTTGTGATGGAATCGATTCCAGGACTGCAGGAGGGGGAATTCAGCATAATTGGAAAGGAAAGAAAACAGACATTTAAAGACATGTCTTAATGGGTTCTGAAATTATTTTTTATTACATCCTGTTGTGCGCTGGCAGCCCATAAATCTTCCTGGGACAATTCGCTGTGCGCAAGCTTCAACTGATTACACACGCTGATTGTCTGAGTGTACTTGTATTTGTGTCTCTCATGTGTGATAACGGGGGCCACAGAAGTGCATCCTCGGGAGCCTGGCGACAGACCCTATGACTGTTGGCATGGCAACAGCAAACACCAGTTGCTCCACAGAGCTGGCATCTGATGGCCGTGGGATACCTGATACCTCGACAGCCAATGAGGCCGTCGCGTACGGATACCTGATCCGCTGCGAGCCAATGAGACGCCTCCTGCGCGAAACTTTTGACGGCTGCCACAGCTGCGGCCGAAGCCGAGTGACCAATAGAAACGCTGCCGCTGGAGGACAACGGTGGACATACCAAGCTGTTGTTGTAAGAGTGTGATTAAACCACAGTCTGGGATCAGCGGAATCAAAAACACTTGTGTGGCCAAGTGCAATATTATAGAGAGATTTGCCTCGGGAACCATAAAAAAATAATCTTTTACACACAGTATACAGCAGTGCACGTGGCACAAGAACAAAAATATCATGATATTCAGCGCAGGAGGATTACGGAGGGATATGTAACAGATGATGGACCGTCCACATTACTCTACATAAACACAAAAGCTGAAAGCAACGTGAGACACTAAACAGCAGATGTATGGACAAAGAAGAGCAAAGGTTTCATATTCACACCATGAAGTAATATGTGATTTTTATCCCCCCCCTCCTCCTTCGGGCCGCTTCCTATGAAATCGTGGCGTTTTCAAGGAATGAGGTCATCGTGTTAATGTGTATAGGTGGCTGTGATTAGAGCTTCTATAAATAGCCCGAATGTACTTTGATACCACGGAAGCTCATGCACAGACGCTTCAAAATGGAGACGGGCTGCACTGAAAGATAATTTTCATGATTGATAGCTGCTTTGTGATCAAATAGTTGCTCATTTGGTCTCTAAATATGTATATGTCAGAAAATGACAAGCGCCATTACACAGAATGACATCCCAACAGCCCCAACGGGACATCTACGAACAGGCTAAGTGCAAACACAGTGGAAATGCTGGTATGCTGGTATCATGTTTAACATCTTAGCTTTAGTGTGACAAAGTGCTGCTGAGGCTGGTTATATAATAATTTGAAGAACTGCGTAAACTGAAAATCTGATCACATGTCGGCACTAGTGGGTATGATCATCAAGTCGTTACAGTTGTTCAGAGGCAAAACTCGGCCGCCAAAAACTGCAGTTCCTTAAATGGCCACTTGAGGCTGGCTCCAAAAGTGAGTCATACGCCATAGACCTCCATGTTAAAATGCCCAACTTTACAGGAGGAGTTAACATGTTTAAAGTCTGGTACAAACAAACGATTTTGGTCTTTATCGCTAATTTCCTCATTCAGGACAACTGTACAGGGGTAAAAGCTTAGATGGAGTCAGGCAATGCAAAAATGGAAGAGTCATTGGAAGAGTCCACGCTTCATACTGATGTCCACAAGGTTTCATCTTCACAGGAGTTGTATCTCTTGGTTCACTGTGAAAACTAGACCGCAAACATGACAATATCACATTCACAATAAAACAAATACCTTGTCTCTCACGCCTCTCTAAACAAATTATACAGTTCCCTGAATAGTTATCAAGGTTAATAATTACCGTGTTCGCCTGGATGACCAACAGAAAATAAATAAAGGCAGACGGGATGTAAAATTGGCTGTTTAACCCACCTGATCTCTCTTTTTCTCTCCCTTGCATCTGCGCCGTGAGTCACATGACATGCAATACAACCTTATTAACCAGGACAAATAAATCAAGCAAAAACTAGACTAAAAATAATTATTTTTGCCATGATAAGATGACCAAAGGTACAACAAAACAAATATTCTAGTGCTGCTTTCCAAAACAAAACTTACTTAATGATCATAAAATGACCAACTTCCAGTGTTGTCAATGCAACCTAAGGACAGTGACAGCTACAGAAACCTACTGGTGACATCAGGGAGAGTTTGTTCATCTTGATATTTGGTCTTCTGCCTCTAACAGGGCATGAAGGTACCAGATTTCAAGGCAATCCATCCTATAGGTGTTAAAAAACTTTGCTTAAAACCAAAAAAGCTAACGTTATGGCAGTGTTGGAGGATGTCAGGAATTCTCCAAAGTCATGAGGTTTCATCCTCTTGGCAACATGACTTTGTATATGAGAATTCACGGCAGTCTGTCTAATAGGTGTCAAGATATTTCACTAAAAGCCAAAAATGTTAACTTGCCAGTGGCGCTCAAGAAAACATCAGATGATCAACGTGAGGTTGCGTCCTCCAGGGATCATGAATGTCTAATCTTTATTGCAATCGTCTAATAGTTTTAGACAGCCAAACTGACAGAGCTGTTCCTGGATTCAGCAGCTTGTTTATAACGATATAAACAAAGAGGCAAGAAATCCTCTTCTGTCTGAGGCCCAACGCAGAGAACATTTAGCACTTTTGTGTGAGATAAATGAGTAAAATAATTCCTCCGTTTTCACAATGATTACAGATTAATTCATTGTTTAGTCATTTGTTACAGATCTTAAATGGAGACGAGTGAGACGCTTGCTGCAGCTCTTGTTTTCTTCTCTCTGAAAATTCAAGATGAACCCTGCTGCAGAGGACACCGCTCCTTCCCAATCTGATATTTACACTTAGCAAACAGTGAAACCATGACATCATCGTTCCGGGATGAAGCTGCTGCTGCGGGTCTGCAGTCAGTCCAGCAACCTCACAGTGAAAATAAATCACAGTTAAAGTGCCTTCCTCTTGCTTTTAATCTGCCCTTAATGAAGTCTGGGACATTTCCCTCTGGGGTGGCTGCATGACACGACTGTGATCTACGGGCCAGCCTGGAGACCAGAGGGCTGCGGCCTCGGTGGAGCTGTGGGAGATGCGGCTTCGGCCGGGGTTATGGATCCAGGTATGAGCCGAGCCCCCTTTGGCATGCAAGGGGTCAAGTGGTTAACCCTCGTTATCTGGGGAAGGACGGGGGAACATGTGACCGGGACGTTCCAGCTGTAATCAATATCAAACAGCCATTAACCACCGAGACAACACATCCTCGCAGACGCACTTAGTGGCACATGTTTCCCGTCCGTCTCACGCACAGTAAAACCTTCGCTCCAGGAAAAAACGAGGGCACAAACGCAAACAACATGGATCCACTCCAAACACGGAGCCGGTCGAAACAGTGGGAAAACTCTTGCTAATGTAAACGGACTATTTTCGGAGGCTGACACTTGAAAGTTGTTGTGTGAGCTATTCATGCTGCTTTGATTTGACTGGAACAGCAGCGAAGCCAAACACAACAGCTGGGGCATCCGCAGACTTATATTTCCTGTTTGTGGTACGCTTGATTGCTGTCCAGACGTCTTCCTCCTCTCTTATTCCCATTCTGCTGCTTCACTCTACCTCCTCTCTTTTTTACTCATCTCGGGCCTCAGTCATCATGACTGACAGGAAAGCGCTGATTACAGACAAATAACAATCTGCGCTAAACATGTCCTCCTCGATTTAACATCCCAGCAGGAGACGTAAGCAAAACCTCGTCTTTTCTCTTCTCCTTTTTTCTCTTTCCTTCCCTCCTCTCCTTCTCTTCGCTTTTCTCTTTTTCCTCATATCAGTAATTAAGTTTGATAGCAAGCCAAGACAACAGACATTCCATGTAACCATCTTTGTCTACATATAAACACTGAGGAATCTAGATAACAATCCTGATTAGTGGCTGGTTGTGATCCTCCTATCTTAACTCGCTGCAGTTCCCTACATTATACCTTTTTAGCCTCTCAGATGAGATTAGAATTTGAAAAGGAAAATCATTCTTTGATGCTTAATATCAAAGCACTAGACAATTCCCAGTGAACAAAAAAAAAAATGGTGGAAAGTTAGGACACACACATACACACACACATATGTTATTAACTCACTGTGATTATTTGTTAGCGTAAACTGCATTTTGTAGGCCCGTGGCCCAGAGGATTTAGAGAAGAGCTAAACTGATGGAGAGAATATGCCAAATGCTGGCCTGGGGGTGGTGTTCTGTCCATTCTAATAGAATTACAAGCGTCTGATAGATGAGTCTTTTCTCCAAGGCTACTTGTCTGTCAAACATTAGGTCACACTCAGCTTCCAGACTCGGGTAGGGGGCGGTGGGGGGAGAGAGAAGAAGGGGATAGAAGGGGGCTCAAGGCACAGAGAAGAAAACGTCTGGAGAGGTGCCTCACTCCCTGCCAAGAAAAGGAGGGCAACAAAAGTGAAAAAGGGTTAGGGGAGAGAGGGAGGAATCGGGAGAAAGAGAGAGGGTGGGATCGGGTGAAAGAGAGTGAAATGAGTGAGGGTGGGGGTTAAAGAAAGAGAAGAGAGTGAGAAGGGTACAAAAGGGTGCATTCGAATCCACTCTAATTAAGGCCTGCGTGATGGACAGGACCTGCGGACGTGCCTTCTTTTCTTTTTGAGTGTGTGTGTGTGTGTGTGAGGGGACGGTGTGACGGTGGGAGGGGCCCGGGCCCCTAGTAGAGATGTCTACTGCCAGCAGCCTGAATGGGACAAAGACCTGAATAGAAACTTCAAAGCGACCTCTGTGAGCTCACCCCCCTCTTCTTCACAGTCCCTTGGCTGTGTGATGGTCAACAAGCTCCTGTTCAAGTGTGTGTGTGTGTGTGTGTGTTCGTCTGTGTGTGTAGGCACGGCATGTGTGATTCTGTTTTCCAGTCTGTTATTTTCTGACTGCTACATGCATTTCTTGGCAGCTACGCGTGCAGTGTGGATTTCAAAGTGTGTCTTTCTAGCCGTGCGTGCTTTTTTTGTCTTATGCGAGGATGTGTGTGTTTGCTTTAAAGAGCAGACTGCAGGATGCAGATATAATTGGAGCAGAGGATCTGACTCATTGCTCTCTCCCTCTGAACTGAGCGCTGGCTCTCTCTGGCGGGATTGGAATTGAAACAAGTAGCCCACAGAGCTGACGTGCTGAAGAAATTATTGTTGCTAAATGATACAGAGGGATTTAGCGTCTAATTTGATCCCAATGTCCTTACTGATTTTGGCCTGTGTTATGATCTTGTGGCGTGCGTCATCTAATTCTATTTGGCTCCGGCTCAAGGCTTCTAATGATCTTCCACTTATCACCCCTCTCTCTACAGTAGATAGTCCTCAAAGTGTCTCTCCCAGCAGAGCTAACAGCCTCACACGACTCCGCCGACTGCCGCAGAGAGTTGGAATCTGTCCGGGCCCCCCTGAGAAAAACAGGAAGACCTCGGGTGAGGGCCGGGGCAGGCAGAAAGATAAGATTTGTGTGTGTGCGAGTGCTTTGGCATGCATGTGATTATGTGTGCGCGCTGTCACAAAGGTATCTGTCCTGTCTGAACCCTCTTGCACCAGTCAAGAGTCAGGTCAGGCTCCAAAGCCCCCGGGATCAACATGTCATTGTTGCTGCCGGGTGTCACTGACATGTCCTCGATGACGTCATCACCAGGGGACGCTGAGCAGATCCCTTTCAGCTGCAGAGCTCAATCCACCTCTAATCAGAGTACACACTGAAGTAGCCCCAACAACCTCTTAAGTGGCTTTTATCTCGATGCAGGTGTGGTGTAAGTGTAATTGCATAGGCTGCTGCAATGTTGATCATATATTTACAGTGCCATTAAAAAAACATTCACCTCCGTTTCCTTTTTTTCCCCCCTAACTTTTCAACATTGAATCATGGTTAATTTACTTTGGCTTATTCACAAAAAGAAGACTTTCATGTCAAAGTCAAAACAGATTTCTGAAAAGTAATTTGATTTGATTTGATTTGATTTGATTACAAATATAAAATGTGAAATAAGCCATTGCGTACGTATTCCCCCCCTCCTTTAAAGTGACTCACCTAATTCAACACAGTTGGTGCTAGAAGTCGCATAATTAGTGAAATGGAGATCATCTGAGTGCTGTGAATGTGTCTCAAGTGATTGTTGTATGAAGATGCCTGTATGTGGAATGTCGTGGTTACTGGTGAGTCAGTACGACTGACTGCAACGACGCCACGAAAACAAAAGAACACTCCGAGCAACTTTGTGAGAAGGTTATTAGAAAGTCAGGGAATGGATACAACAAAAACATTTCAAAGTCACACTGAATGTCCTTCAGAGGACGGTTAAATCCATTTTTAAGAAATGGGAGGAACATGACACATGCATAAATCTGCTGAGAGCGGGCTATCCTCCAAAACTGAGCGACTGCAAATTAAAAAATACTAAGGAGGGAGGCCACCAAGACACCTATGACTCCCCTGTAGGAGTTACATGCTTCAGGGACTAAGATGGGAGAGACTGTGTATACAACAGCTGTTTCCCATTCTTCACTAGTCAAAGCTTGGTGGGAGAGTGGCAAAGAAAATGCTCACATTAAATCCCAGCTAGAGTTCACCAGAAGGCATGTGAGAGACTCTGAAGTAAACGGTACGGAGGTTCTTTGATCTGATGGGGCTAGAATTTGGCTGTTTGGTCTTCAGACCAGATGTTGTGTTTGGTGGACACTGAATACTGGACATCATTCCAAACACATCAACACCACTATAAAGCATGGTGGTGGCATCATCATGACGTAAGGACGCTTCTCAACATAGACCTCCATTCAGGTAAAAGGAATGCAGTAAAGTATAGGGAGACACTGGAGGACAACCTGATACAGTAAACAAAAGAAACTTGGGAAAAGATTTGTCTTCCAACACTACAATGAGCTGAATCATACAGCCAAAGCTATACAGAAATAGTTTAAAGACAACAAGGCGAGTGTTCTGGAAGTGGCTGAGTCAGAGCCCAGACCTCAATCCAATTGGGAATTTGTGGTTAGACTTAAAAAAGGCTGTCCACTTACAATCCCTGTGGAGCCTGACGGTTTTGCAAAAGAAAATGGGGTAAAATTGAAGTGTCCACATATACGAGGCTGATTGAATCTTATCCCCAAAGGTTCGGTGCTATAACTGCAGCCCAAGGTGTATCTACCACATACTGGCTTAAAGGGGATGAATACATATGCAACCACTTGTTTTATACGTTTAATTAATTGACATTACTTTGGAGAAATCAGTTTTCATTTTAACATGAATACACCTTTTTTTTATTTTTGTAAATTCTTGTCAAAAAAGCAACAGAGGGGTGAGTACTTTTTTTAGACACTGTATACACCAAGAATTAATGCAGGCCACATAACGTGGCTAGAGAAACACCTCCTGAATGTGTCGTCAGAACAGTTGTCGTCATCCGTTTCTCAGAAAATACGCTTGTATTTGAAGCATAGAAACCACACCGAGATAACCTTATCTGCAGATAGAATGTTATCTGTCATCCTGATTATGTCATATGTTTTCAGCTGAGCGTGATTCTGCGCAGCTATAAATAAAGAGGCCATAAAATCCTGCAGGAGGTCTACAGTGAGTAACACACTCGCACACATAATGCCGTAATTCTGACATGCCTCGGAAACAAAGATGCAAGAATAATCGCAGCTAATGTACACACAGCGACGCGCACATGCCCGCCTTCACGCCCCCAACAACAAGGCGGCGTTGCACCCTTTTGCACGCACTGTTGCACAAACACACCTTTGGCAAACAAAGATATACACTAAAAAAAACAAAAAAAAAACACTTTAAACCCAGGGAGACAAACTCCTAAATCTGAGGATGTCCTTGTTAGTGAGCAGCTGAGGGTACACGAGTGCTCTCAGCCGCATCATCAAAGCCTCAGCAATTACTCCCATGCTCCCTCACTCTGGCATAAATCTGCTCTTATCTCGGCTCGCTGCAGGATCAGGGAATATCAGCTCCAGCATCTGCTCCATCTACTAACCCAGCCACTAAAAGCACAACAAAGTGGCTCTGCAGGCATAAATAAAGGAAGGAGGGGCACCGGAAGAAGCACGGGGTACACATAGAGAGAAAACCGAGAATGAAAGATAGGCAGAGGGAGGCGCAGGGGTGTGAGTGTGTGTGTTCCTGCTTGTCTTATTTGCCTGGAGCGTTTGCGGGATTATTCACACTGCTGTCTGTCAAGCAGCCAGTCAGAAAAAAAAAAAACTTTCATTCAAACGGATTTCCAAGCGGCTCAGAAGAAATTCTTCGAGGGAAATTAAGACGTACAGAAAGAGGCAAGGTCAACGGCGTGGGTCGGGGTCAGAGGTCAGAGTTGACATTTTGCGGGCAGAGGCCGATATGAAGTCAAGACGACACGTCATATTTACTGGAGGGGTTAAGATAATCACCGACTCTGTCTTATGAGGTTAACGTCAAACTCCTCATTTACAATATTAACCCAGTTTGCTGAGAAAAGTGAGCAGACGGACAGCAAAGTTGCTTACACCTGGCTGAAGCAGCAGCAAGGACGGATGAATAAGACTCCCAACTATTTTTAGGAGGATGTTTATTTTCCTCACGTTCCAACTGGAGCAACATCTTTCATTCTGACCTCTTTATTGCAGCTGTGACCCTGACCTCCCTCCTCCACCTCCTCCACCCAGTCTGTCTCCTGTACCTCCCTGTCCTTCTCTGCATTTCCTCCCTTCTTCCCTGTGCCGTCCACTCCCATGTTACCCCGGGTCATCCACTCCTCGTTCTCTGCGTGTGCGTACGGCACAGTCAGGTGGTATGTGCAATATATATATATATATACTGTAGAGACCGTACAAATTTACTACCGCTCAAGGCTGCTCCGTGAACTGTAAGGCCTCAAACCCGCCGGCTGAGACTCAGTAATAGAGACGAAATGTTACAAGTAAATGTTATGAGGAAATACCGCAGCTCCAGGTGCTGGCAGGGGGTCAGGGGTGAGAGGTGACCGGTCACACACCGAGCCTCGGGGCTCCCTGACCCCTGACCTCACCGGGCTGATGAATAGTGTGCTAATGAGGACCAGCTCTCTCTTACTGTGTCTGCACTCTCTCTTCTTGTCTTTGACTACCTCTAATTTTTTCTCTCCCCCCTCCGCCTCCCACTCTCCAGAGAACTGGTCTGCAGCAGCAGCAGAGTACTAATACGTATACCTGCTGAACCTTTAAAGCACCCCACCATCTGTCGTCTTCCTTGGATTTATAATTATCATCATATCACATTCAAACTAGGCACTGTCGCACTCTTACATAACCTAACCCCTATCTACCAGTGCATGCAATACTTAAGAATAGATTGAATAAATTATTATTGGGTGAGGTGTTAAATCTTGGCCAGCCGGCAATAGAAGCGCTCTCTTTCTAAATGAGGCCCCCCCTACCTCATCTCGGGCTCGTATCTGCACGGGAGGGAAGCGAGAAAGCTAATAACGGGCACATGCGTGAGCCGCCCACCCACATGTACGCATGCAGACACATCCAATACACCCCCACCCCCCTACCTATGTGCACAAATCCACATAGTGCAGACGTGGACACACATTTAACGCGCACACAGCCGCACCCCGGGCCATTTGCACAGTCGTATCGTAAAGCCAATTAAAGAGATGAGTCTTATTAGCAGAGGTGTCCTGGCCCTCATTCATCACTGGGGTTTCCTGGCAGGGGCTGGTGACATGCAGAGCTTTCCGTCATCTTTATGAGACCTGTCTCATCACGCCCTTATAAGACACTCATCCAAACTTTACTGAGACTCATGATTTAGCAGAGCTGGCTTGGCCCAGAAATCCGTTCAGTCATCCGTAGGTCACCTTTGAATGAGCTTCATGGGATTTGAGACTGGAAGTGTAGGAATGTAGGCCTGTGTGTGTGTGTGCAGCGCTGCTACCTCAGTAGCTTGCATGTTTTTTAGAGTTTCCCTCTAATTGAAAAGCCATAATCATGTTTCCTCTTCCTGCAGGGAAAACCATTATTATCCTTGCTGCAGAGCTCAGGATCCGCCGGGACCGAGCGAAAGCGGCTCCACAACAATGATGTGAGGTGAGGAGGGAAGGTGTAGAGAATCAGATTCCAGGGGTAACCCAGGGTAAATATCATTCTGCTCCCAGCTGAAAACTGTCTTGTTTTCTTGCTTCGCGGGGTCGAATGCCCCCCGTTCAGACCGCCAGACCACCTGCAGCTCCGTTGATGACAGATTCCCTCCACACTCCGGACCATCAGTGCCAAAGGGAGACTAATCCTCCTGCTTCTATCCTCTAAGTACAATAGCCCTGTCACTCGTTCACTCATTCAGCATACCTTTAGCCGCTCTGCCTCTGTGTCAATACGAAGAGAACCGACATAGGCAGACAGTAGGGGTTCCCACGGCACTCTATTCATAGCTTTCCACTGGAATCTCTGACCTGTTCTGGCCTGTCTCATGAAACCTGCTCCTCATAATGAAGGGCATTGATCCTTTTTCTCATTTCACGTTCACCTTGACATCTCTGTTACGGCGCACACATGAGCGTCTCCTCTTAATCCACGACAGATTCTTTCCGTTTATTCGGTTACCAGATATTTTATTGGTTGCAGAGCGCATTGTTGGAATGATATGACTCAGAAATGTGAAGAATGGAGTGCGCCATGAGGCACAGGAGGATGAGTCTGGACATCTGAGTGTTGCTGGCGTGGAGTCCGAGCGCCTAATCTGAGGCAGGTTCTTGGTAAATGATTTTCCAGGGTCAGCTGCTTTCCTCTGCCCTTACAAGCTGAGGAGATTACCACCAATGCTCTCATTAATGATTTATCCGTGGCATTAAAATTCTGGGGGTTTATCTTCTCGCAGTGTGCTGGAAAAAGTCTCATCCTGCATGTACAACAGCTCTTCTGAGAATTGTAATCAATTATAGGAAAGAGCCGCAATTAATGTAGAGCAAACATATTTCAAATGGCCCAGAAACACCGCTCGGATCCCGCCAGACGAGCTTCCCTTTGTTGCACGTGTGAGTCCCAGTCCTCCTTGACCCCGTGAGGTTTCAACACCGGCTCAAGCTGATAGAGTCCGAGGAGGCCTCCGGGTTATCGGAAGTAAATACAAGCTGGAAACACTACAGAGGCTGCGGCTCTGATTTAAACTGAGCAGCCCTGACCTCAGCAACACAACTTAACCCGAGTCAGCCCGAGCAGATGCGCCGCTGTGGGAACGCGCTACAGAAAGGAAAGTAGAGGGAAAATAATTATATTGGCACTCAAGCGTGAGATGTGGAAAAACCCTTCTTAAAACTGGTTTGACGACAGCTTTACGGTAATCTAACATTTCTCTTTGGTTCCTTTCTGCATGAGCACAGCGAACAGCACGTTACAAAAAAGGGCTGACGGCACAGAAGACAATCAAACGGGGCTGCCGAGGGAAGCGCTTTTCCGCACATTATCCCCGATAGCCGGCGAGCAGACTGACGTAGCGATAGATGAGCCTCTTCATGTATTACAAGCTGGACATGAAGGGAGCTCTCTCTGCCAGGTCCTATTCTAGCGCGCCTGCATTGATCTGAGCTCCTCTTTATTTATCATGCACTTAACACACAAGTCTGCGTTGCTTTCATCCTTTCTTCTGCCGCCTCGTGTCCTCACTTTTATCATTACAACAACTGTGGCGCTCTTTGTCTCCACACAACAAGACATTACTCTCCCGAAAATGGGCCCTTTTGATAGGCAACACAAATAAGAGAAGCTGTCACATACGGCGAGATGTGTGCATTGAAACCTTGAAAATACATATTCATAGCCTCTTTTTTTTTCCAGCAAAGTGAAAAAGACACATATATTACAGAGTGACACCACGTACAGTAAAACAATATGGGGACGTCTGGTTGGGACTACACTGCCCCCAAGTGCCAAGAAAGTGAAAAACAAGAGCGTGTCAAAGCAAATTATATTCATATTTCACCACAAATTGAATAGATTGGCAAAAAGGAAAAACCGAGACTCCAGCCCCAGTAAATCACAGCTAGAGCGGCGCTTTGCAGAATGTTTGTTGTGGTCAAAAGTAAAAAGTACCACAGATGAAATGTGTTGATTTTTATTCAAAAGTTACTGTCTCCAGACAAGTACAAATCAGAAAACAGAGTGACTGAAAGAGGATGGGATAATAGACAACAACTCAGAGTGTAGGCAAGAGTGCAGAAAGAAAAAAAAAAAAAGAACAAAAACAAAAAAAACACAGAAATGGCCAAAAAAGGAAGGAAAGAAATTAAATTTTGTATATATACACATGATCTAATAAGAATTTATACCAATGTAGTGGTAAGTAACAAACAATAAACAGTACTTTTTCCTTAAAAGAATTTTCTTTTTTACTTACATAAAATAATTAGGCAAAACACATATAGGCTGTTTATCTACTTTATCACATTACATCTGACCACCTCATATTTCATGTTCTAAGAAGCCAATTATCCACCTTTAAACATGACCGATCCTCTGACATGGAAGATTACTGTGAGAAAAGGTGACCTCCACAAGCATGTTTAAGGCTTAAGCATGGAATGACTACAAAATAAAAACCTCAGTAGACAAAACATTTCATTAAAACTTGTGTGTGACAAATATATGTCAAAATCTAAGCTTTGTCTAGCTGCCACAGCGCTGCTGAATAACTTTCATCTTCAGTATTGTCTGAATGACTACCTTACAGTTTTAACATTTGAAATCTATAAGTATTTTTTTTTTTTGTGACAGGACTTTTCATGTTGAGAAAACCTTAAAGCTGAATTTCACAAGTCTTTTCATTAGTTTTATCCAAACTAATTTACATGTAGGAAAAAAGGTAGAAACCCGAAGACATTATCAAGACAAAAAGAAAAAAAAAAAAAACAAAAACGTAAAAATACAAATTTAAAAATCTTCCTTGATGCATGGCTTCACATGCTTTCATTGTTTTTTTTTTTTGTTGTACTTACACATTTCTCAAACTTTGTGACTGAAGGTTGAAAAGTTGAAAATAAGAAAAACCAAAAGCACATATATAAAATCAGCACCGATTCATATATAACTTTTATTTAAAATGTAGAGATACCCATTTCAACATTATGCTGCTGGATTTTAAGAGAAAAAGATTTTTCCTTGACCGAGCTGCTGTCTTCCAGAGCCCACACAGTGGCACTACTGGGATAAATCTCTGCTCATTCTTAGGTGGAGGGGTTGGGTGGGGAAACATTTTTCTAATAGATGATAGTTAAGGAGTGTTCCAAATCTTAGGGTAAGCTCGAGGGACTTACTGCTAAACAGTGTAGAGCGTTCAGTGGACTCTGGGAATCTTCACAGCATAAAGGGATCTTGACTGATTCTACGTGATATCTCACCATCTTAACCACCAGTGGTTATCAGGACCTTAACTCAGGCCCAACAACAGGGAGAAGAAACTTAAGAGATAGAGGGAGGAGAAGAAAAAAAAAAAAAAGGAAAAAAAAAAAAGAGCACAGAAACATAAAGACCTCCATCCACTTGGCTAACACAGTACAAGCAAGCTACTACAGTCCGTTTATAAATTACTACTTCACACCTGGTAACTTACTACAATTGTAAAAAGGGTTAGACATAAACAAAAAAAAAATGTTTCTTAAGTTAAACACACCAATTCATCCCCATTTTAAAAAAAAAAAGGAAAAGAAAAAAAAAAAAAAAAGCTATTATTGATTTTTCTTCAGACATTTCTAATAGGTTTGGAAGTGGCCTGTTACACTATTTCTGAACAGGAAGAGCTTACCCAAGATTATAAAAGTAAATATTTGAAACAAAGTCCTCTCTGAGCAAGCAACACTGAGTGTGGGTTGTCATTGGTCCACGTGGAGTACAAGCCAGAATTTTTTTTTTTTGTTTTGTTTTTGCTTTTTCTTACAGAAAACACTTCTGTTTTCGCATCTAAAATTCTCTTTAAATACAAAGCGCCTCTTCTGTTATCCCAGCGTCAAAATCATCTGGATATTAGCTTAAAACATGGACACCCCGAGGACCTAGAGGGAAGAAAGAAGCACACATTAATAACTGTTCATAAATTTAAAGAAAAATCAAGTGGCCCACTCTTGCCATGTGCACGTTTAACTGTGTGGGTCTGTAATGATTTAAGTCCGATATAATTTAAGTACATGACAATTTATTGTAATCCCAGTGATTTAGGAGAGTTACTACACGTGTATTATCATCTGTGGGATTTATGATGTGAATATGGCTCATATTTGGCTGCGACCAAACTTGTTGGCTCTTTAAAGAGCAGCGAGTCACGAGTGAGGTTGTATCGCTGCAGCCGGTGCTGCCAAAGTGTCACGGGGGGGAGAGTAATCTAACCCCAACATCCAAGAATAAAAATACAGTCCAACTTTTCAGTCTGATTTTTAAAAATAAGCACAAAAAAAATCAAAAGGGTAGTGTAATAATTTCTGCGTGTTTGCAACATGTTTGATGTAACGACGCTGTTACAAAACGTAATCTAATCTACGGCGAGAACATTTCTAACGGAGGGAAAAGTTATTCAAAGCGGTGGGAAAAGTGAGTCTGAGGCAGGCTTGTTTTGAGCTGTGGTGTGGTGGGTTGTGTCATGTGGCAAAAGCTGGGAAACCAAGTATGCTGAATGTTGTTTCTTTGCTCAGGGAAAGTTTAACAGAACAAGATGCAAAGTATTAAGCAATGAGAAAACTGATCTCCTGCTTTGATTTTGGACTATTTTGTGTGATTAAAAAATATTTAAAGTTGACAAAACATCCATGCTATCGAGTCTTAAATTTAAAGCCCAGTTTTAGAGCAAACCCCCAGGGTCTCCTACGGCCGTGACATGTCGAAACAAGAATTCTAGGCTGGCCATGCAGTCTGAAATAAATAACAATTGTTTACACAAGCAGAAATGGTTGCTCTGCAATCAAAAACAAATGCTCGACTTGGCGACAGGCTGGTCAGCTGAACTTAAATGTTTTGTACAGCACCCAAACACAACATGCTACCAAGTGGTCCGTGTAATGTGAACGAGTTCAGCGCATCTATTTTTGATCTGCTTCCAAATGGTACCGAGTTCATTTACAATCACGAGCGTGTCGCTTCACATTATGCTAATTTTTGTTTGTAGAGCAGTCGTCGAGGAACACTGAAATATGGAGGATGTCATCGGCCTAATCCAAGTGAAGTGTGGGCGCTTCTTACCGATTCATCCATGATAGAAGCGGGGTCAAAGTAGTCCGGCTTGAGCTCAGACCTCTCGCGACGGTTTTTAGAGGGCGGCTGGAAGAGAACAGACAGATGTTTAGAGGAAATATTCCAGCTGCTTTGTCAGCAATCCACATCTAAACAAACTCCCCCCCTCCACAAAAAAACATAATACGATACTGAAAGAAACATGGTGATGTTATAGACTTTTACAAAACAGACACTAAAACCAGAACCATTTCAGGAGACGTTTGGGGCATTTAACAAGAGAGAATTTACAGAAACTAGGGCAGTTGTACAATTTTCTGGTTGATTCAACGTGACGTTTGGAGCCCGTCTTATGGAGCCATACTCCGGTATAAGCGTCCAAAATAGACATTTGTCTCAGATGAAATTCAGTTCTGGCTTTGCACTCATAATACATGACTCTGTGGTGTTGGCGTAAATGGTCAAATTAATTTTTCATGTTGCCTCATGTTGTACCACCACTCGCACTGTCAACAGAGTACGTTTCATCTTTTTTAAAACCAAAAACCACACATCCTTCCCTCAAGCCAACAATTCCTTTTGATGCTTTCTTCTGTTTCCTTGAAACACGTTACATGCAAAAGCCAATACAAGATACTCGTTACTGACAGTTGCATGCGAAAGAAAATGAGGCTTTTCTTTGATAAACCGACTGGTTATTCCCCATGAAGCCTGTGTTTGCATATATAAACAGAAACCCCAAATGTAATTAAATCAGGGAAGATTGCAGTCTTAGTCATGAAAAGGCTAACTTTATTGGCTAACGTCGAATTAAAGTCAAACAGAATGAAACAATTGGAAAAGGAGTTGGTTAAATTAGGCCATGAAACAAAAAGGAGGACAGCAGTACGCTCAGTAACAAATGCTGATGTTCCTCCAAGGACGTTAATAACTGGATTAATGGTCTTTAGATTTGCCTATAGCAGTGCCTAAAATATCAGAATACATGGTGCAAATAAAAATCACATTAAATAAAATGTACTTTTACTGCCCAGTCTCCACTATACGAGTGTCTGAGGCAGCTCTGTTCTTCACAACCAAAGTAGCAGACAGACAAAAGAGTGCTGAGTTGGATTTTTTGGGGGCGAAATTATTACCGTAATTTCCGGACTGTTGAGCACACCTGAATATAAGCAGCACTCACTCATGTTAAAAAGAAGGAAAATAAGTACATTTTTAGGCCGCACTTGTCTATAAGCTGCAGGTGTCCACGTTCTAACATGAGATATTTACACAGAAAGACTTTTTTTTAACTTTTAATTAAATACGTACCGTTAACATACACAAATACGTAAATGCTTTTTTCCGAACACTGCCTGTAACACGGCTGGTTAAGAAAATAAAAACTACAGTCGCCTACCAGAGAAAGTCATTGACGCTATCTTCATCTTCCTCCTCAACCCATGAGACTGGGTTGGTCTAACGGGGGAAAAAAAATGTGGCCCTGACATGAAAGATAATTCCAACTGAAATGTCTTGGTTTGAAATTCGTGGTGGGGGACACGAAAAATTTGGGCAATTTGTGTCCCTGGAAGTTTTGTGACTATTTCACGAATTGCTGCGAGACTGGGTTGTCCTTCTGATCACTAAAACCACTAAAGTCGTCTTCTTCAGTGTCGGAATTGAACAACCTCCGAATTAATTCGTCACACACTTAGTTCCTCAGTCTCTCTTTCGTTGTTGCTCTCAATGTCACTTTCATCTCGAGGCAAATTCGTAAAAACCCATAAATTAGCCGCATCATTGTTTTCAAAGCGTGTGAAAAAAGTAGCGGCTTATAGTCTGGAAATTATGGTAGCTAATCACGACAACGCCATACATAGTTTTACCTCTAAATGGCAATTTCATTTGGTGCCTGAAAGAGATCTAAAAAGTGCTGGTTTCTTCTATAACTTGAAATTCCTTTTAGAGGGATACAGGCAGGGAAAACCGAAGCAGGACAGTGGAGGTGATAAGTGGGGAAGAAATGCAAACGAATTTAGCTAATTACTTAAAGCATTTGCAACTAACTAAATAAATAAATCACTGCTGAAGTTCTGCAGTGCATTTTACAGGACATGTAATTTAGAAGTTTTCTGTTAAAACATTTAGGAGCAGAAACCAGTTCTTGAATGGACTGATCCCTTTATTTATTTTTTTTGTCTGTGCTTTGTATGCAAGATCCATTCAGTCAAATCAGACAACAGCATCATCACTGGTATCAGCTAATAAAGGCTTAAAAATGCAATACTGGCATTGCCCCAGATTGAACATTGACAGGCAGATAACACTTGCATAGCTTAAAGTTTGCAGTTTTGTTTAGAAAGTATTGTATCTTCTGTCAGTGGGCCACTACGATAAGACTTGTATAATGAGAAGCTAATTCTATTAAGAGAGAGACCTGATATTCGCTGCAATTTTGTGGAGAAAACGAACGCACATATCAGCAATCGGCCAAAATGAGTTGGAGATTGTCTGCTTTATGCTCACTTAGTACAAATCTAAGAAAACTAAATGATCTCACCAGATCAATGTCCATGGTGTCAAAGTCCATGCCTTCATTGAGATCGTCCATACGACCCTCAGATGACATCATCACATCCTCCACAATCGGCTCTTCGTCGTCCTCCATGAGCCCGGTGCCACGACGACTGCTGAGCAAACAGTTACACCATTAATAAGTACACCTGGGATCAGATTTGCGCTTTTTGTGTGGCGTCGGTGTGCCGGTGTCTTACATAGCATGCTGCAGATTGGTCCTGAGCTTGGCATAGTTCATGGCTCTTTCTTGCTGCTGGCGTGCCTCTTCTTGCTGTCGCTGAGCCAGCATCCACGTCACCTGGGAACTAGACGCACAGGAGCGCATTAGTTAGCCGTGTTTTTATTGCACGTGCGTCTGGTGTATTAACTGGAGATACCGTGAGGATGTCGGATATAACTAAGTTACCCACTGGCCCGGTGCCTGTAAGGAGTCAGGGTGGATAAATAAACTAGTCAGTCATTGTCCCAGTAGAGCCAACACTTGGCAGCCTGTTAAGTACAAGCATTTTGCTACCATCTACCCTCAAAATTAATAGTATGCAAATGGGAAATTACATTGAACCCTGTCCTAATGTATTTTGGCTCATTCCAGTCAGATCCCATTCTCAGAGAATAAGTGATCCACTAAGCTGAATGATGGGCCTGGATATGAGCCGAGATATATTTATAAAACCTTGTGGTATGAAGCATTAGGATGCACTGGTGTAACATAATTAATTAAAAGTAAATGGGCATGAAAGAGTTGCGGAAATGCTGGGTCAACAAATCAAAGGAGGAGGAGAAGAAAAGTGAATGTTGGACGGTGGGTTTCGTGAGTAGTTTGAGGCGCTTCCAGACTGCGAGCGGTTGCCTCTGCGGCCGCCGGTAACATCGGTATTCTGTATGTTTACTTGGAAGGTGCATCCAAGCTACAGCCAACTCTATGAGCCTGCACACCACAGGCTGCTGTTATCCACCTGGTCTCATCATCTCATCATAAAAGGTAAACAGAATGAGTTGCAGGTGAAACAAGGAGATTGTTATGACATGATTAATATAGCAACTTATCCTCACTAATATCGTAAGGATTACTTATATTCCCAGACCTAATAATCTGACTTTGAAGCTAATGTTTGTCTTTATTGATCCGCCTATTCTCTGCTAGCGAAGGCACACTCAGATGCTTGTGAAGTCGGCTCCTGTGTCGTTTCCCTCTCTGTAGTTTCCATGGTCACACAGCATGCCACAGTGGCAAGTTGAAGTTCAAGCATCATAAACTCTGATGGTGCCGACGGCAGTGTTAACACTGGAAAGAACGGAGGCGGCAGGGGCAAAAGCTTGCTGTCTGTAAGCACCTTTACCACATTACATTCAAGGAAACTTAGGTTTGATGGCGCCTCGGTGGAGGTGAAAGATTTAAATATTCATGGTTTATTCCACACCTAATGGAATTTGAATTTACATAAACTGACAAAATGCTAATGACATAAAATGACACTAATCTGTTGTAAATCCAAAGAACTTAAATGTCAAACATTTGCCTGAACCTTTTTTTTTTGTCATCTGGCCAACTTAATTGTTCTTCTGTTTTCGATTTTGTAATTTAAAAAGTGCAAAACTTTACAACAGGTTATGCATTTTATGCCTAAGGAGGACTTAGCAAGTCTTCTACAGTCACTGAACTGTGATCTCGGCAGCGGGTGTATTATTGAACTCTAAACCCACTGCAAGTGTTCAGGAGTGCAAGATTGAGGCACGCATACTTGTAATCCAAGGGTGGCTGGTGGTGCTGAGGCGTCTGTTGATGGTGCTGTGGGTGTTGGTGTGGCTGCTGCTGGTCGTGAGGGAGGGGGTAGACCCCCATGAAGCTGTCATCACGACCCCTCTTAGGGTCTCTCATGGCAGTGGAGGTGAGGTGGGGGGACGGCATCATGACTGGGGTCTGCATGCTCTGGTGCCACACCTCGCTGCTGCTGCTCTCCTCTGGAAGTGTGCGGAAAACTTGATTTGTTATACGTTACGACCAGGTGGCAATTTTCTTCCCGAGCCCGTTAACTATGACCAATATTGAGTTTCAAAACAAACAGTGAGCAAATTTAAAACTGTTATTGGTAACTGCAACAAACCCAATAAATTAATCTTTACACTAAAGGCAGAGCTTTTCATAGTTTGTACTTTTGTCGAACCCACTCAGAGACGTTGACATAACTTTTCTGTAAGTGGGGTATATTCATTCATATGTGGAACAAAGTGCACGGTGCAAATAACTGTGCAACACGCTGCACTAAGAGTTTTGTCCTTTCATGCCAGAAGGTAGAGCTTGCACGCCAGAAATAATCTTGAAAGTGAAATCCAAAACTAAAGCCGCTGTCAGACGTGCTCTCCTTTCCATTGATCTAATGGCATCTGAACATGCTGGCTTCATGTCAAAATGAGCACCCTGGTCAAGTCAAGCCACGGTTATTTATGTAGCGCATTTAAAACAACAGACCTGAAGCCAAAGTGCTTTCCAATAGAGTAATAAGATTGATGTTATTAATTGACCCGACAAGCGTAAAAATTAGGGTTAAGACCATACGATTTTATTACATAAATTTAACTGATTAAATGAAATAACACTGTTAAGATGTTACAATATATTATAAGTCGTGACAGCACTCTTGCTGGGTCGGGCCCGGTAAAATTTACGCATCTCTTTCGACGCGGCACAACTTTGAACTGCATGCAGCTGCATTAAGCAATGAGCATTCACGAGATTAGGACGTACTGATACAGCAGGACTGCTTTAGGTACAGTTGGCAACACAACAGCTGAATGAACCATTATATTAACATAAAGGCAACCTATGTTTGAGTGACAAATTGTGTCCCTTTAACAGATTGATGAAGCCAACAAGTGTCACGTGTCTGACAGGGCCTTAATATAAATGAGAAATTGGAAAATGCAATGATATTTAAAATCTAACATCTGATGTTCTTGTGAGAGCCTTGGTCAGGAAGAAATTCTCAGCAAACCCAGAAATAAATGACCCTGTGTGATTGCTAAGGAATAGTTTGACTCTCTCCTACCATCTGCTGTTTAATCTCCTCACCCATCAGCTTGGCGGGCTGAGCTAGGCGGGTAGGAATGCATCTGGGTTAATCTGGGCTCCAACTCTGCTTTTGTAACATCATGTCTGGGCTACATTGTGTGTGATTTTCAAGGAGACATATTCTCTGTGTGAGTTTGAACTAATTAATGTTTATAGATAACAGAAAAAGTGCTGATGTTTTGTTTTAAAACTTCAGCTAAAGTCAATGCAAATTTTTCTCTGAAGTGTGGGAGAAAAAAAAAAGAATCCACCATTAATAAGGCCACCATTACATATTATTAATTCCTGAGTGTGCAATACCTTCTGGCAGCTTCCTCTTGGCTGCTGAAGTTCCAGCTGTAGCAGCAGGAGGCTTGGTCTTCTTGGAGCGAATGGAAGAGCCTCTGCTAGAGTAGCCACTCATTACAGACATGGTATCATCATCGCCACCAGCCTGCAGGGAATTCCTGTAGGAGATGAGGGGGAGCCAGCAGTCCTCTCGCTGCAATGCCATCTGGAACGTCATGAAGCGCTCCAGGTACATGTGGCTGAGGGGGGGATGGGGGAGAAGAAGGGGGTCACATAGACAAGATGAACAAACTGAAACATACAGAGGACAAACTTTACACATGAAACCAGGTGCACATTCCAACTGGGGCATGAAAAAAAAAGCATCTCACGCATCAGAAACACCAGTTGCACCAGTTGTCACAAACACCTGTTGCACTGAGCCACTGAAGCCTCCCACCCAAAAGCTCAGCAGAAAAAAAAAAAAAAGACTTACACAGTCCTCTTGTCTTGTCTCATAAGCTTGGAGGAGAACTCGCTGAGGATGTCCAAGAAAGCCAGGTTGAGGGGAGGGCCTCCTTCTCCCTGGGGACTAGGCTCCTTAAATGCAAACTCAATACCGTCCCTAAGAGGTGCAAAGACAGAAAGCAAAAACTGTGAGCAACGATTAGCAACAGTTTTATGTGCATCAAACAAAAGAACTGTGTAGTAAAAGTATCATAAACAGTGAGATGGCACCTATTTAGAGTTTTAAGAAAAGGCATTTATTCTAATCAGGGGTCACCAGCTCGACATTTTTACGTTGCTCTACAAGCATTATTTAGATTTTTCAATATTTAAGGATCCCTTTGCGTTCAAAGATATACAAAAGATACTCTGCTTTCACTAATAGCTGATTAAAATGGTAAATACATTGGTTGAAACGCTTTAAAATTACATCTCCCTCTCCTCCCTCATTAAAAAAGGTTTAACTTCAGGATGCAGGAACTCTGTCTGATGCACCACTCCAATGTTGTTCTTAATGTACGTGCAACGAAGGCTTCAATTTTCGACATTGCAGTTGCCTCTAAACGTATAGTCGTAAGGCCACAAAGATTTTGGCTAAGCTTAAAAAAACTCTACATTTCATTGTTGTCATCTTAAAATCTTTATGAATTATATTTGAATGATTATAGTTTGATGAATCAATACTTCAAGGTAAAAATAATCAGTTAATTCCAATTATTGTAATTCACCATTACACAATTCTACATATCCAATTCCCAATATGAGACAATAAACACTCTTGCCTACTTGTTTCGAAATGAAGTCATTTTAGGTGTATGGCACAGATCTGGACATATGGACATACCCTCTGTCGCTGCAGTCACAGATTTTCCACTTAAATACACTCAGCTGTCACGCTGCGCCATCACGCAATAATGTGCAAAATCACCTACGGCGTTTACGTTAAACATTTTGAATACGAGACAGAATTTTCAGCCCTGCGTTTCTTTACCTTAAAGCCTGTTGCACACCTGTCATATTCCGTTACGCACTACGGCCATATGTCACACAAGTGTAGAGGATACCCGACCAAACATAGCAAACGTGCATTCACTGGCTTTCCTGGAAACTGTACGAGATTCTAATCCAATAATCCACATGAAAGAAAGGAGGCACACGTGATGCTGTAGTGGAAGAATGTGTGCTTTTAAACACGAAATTTTCCATCACCGTTAAAAAGAAGCATCGTGCAAAGTTTAATATTATAACGATGCTTCTTTTGCCACCGCACTAGTTGTTGCGTAGAGAAGCTAATGGGAGATATGTTATGTTGCAGCTGCAGGAGTTAGTGTTGCTTATAAAACATTTCTGACCTCACATTCTGCTATAAAGGAGCACATGGACCACCTTGTGCAGCTCCTTTGATTAGTGCATAGGTTATGTATATAAGCTATGCAACAGAGCAGTTTTGTTTAAATAGCACAACTGCTTTTCTCTGCATTCAAACAGCCCCGTGTTGTCTTTACACAATACTTTCATTGCATGGGAATAGGATAAACTGCAGCATTTCATCACTTAAGCCTCCAAAATCCACAGGAAAAATAACACGGCAGAAGGAAACACAGTATTCAAGGAGTAATTTGTCTAACATGACAGTTCCAAGATATAAGGGCCAAAAAATGTAAGAAGAGTAATGCAATACACCAAAGATTGGAGTTAAGCCTTACTTGTGCAGCATTGCTATGGCATCTCTGGTTTTGACTTGGTCGAGACCGAAGGTTAGAGAAAAACGTCGGGCCAACTCTTTGATTCCACAGAACGCAGAGGAGGAGCGATCGAACCCATGACCCAGTTCGGACAGCATTTCATTAAACAGCTGCCACAAAAGGAGACACAGAAAATCAGATGAACAATATTTCATACATGGAACGAGTGAACAGAAGGTTTCAGAATTACTGAGGTAATTAAGAAATGAGCGAGAGTGTGCACACTGACCTGCTGCAGACTGAGGATGAGTGTCTTGGCACATTGAATCTTGTCAATTTGCCGAGTCTTACTCATAGTCTCCTTAATGATGTCACCATAATCATTGTAATACTGTAAAAGACAAAAAAACACGACTGGTTCATTACAAATTTTTATCTCTGTGCTCGTGATTTGGTGCTGTTTTACATATCTACTGATTGGACAAACTGTGCTGCAAATGTGTTGATTAAAATTCATGTTTC
Source organism: Stegastes partitus (assembly GCF_000690725.1). Taxonomy (NCBI): domain Eukaryota; kingdom Metazoa; phylum Chordata; class Actinopteri; family Pomacentridae; genus Stegastes; species Stegastes partitus. The sequence goes on along the minus strand of NW_007577847.1, from coordinate 715,280 downwards.
TACTGCACAAGTCCTTCTTGTTCGAAAGGAATGGCCATAATATACGACTGCATTTTTAAATGACAAACCTACCCTCATGTACTGTTTGAAGATGTCAGCTCCTGTCTTCATTTCTACCACACAGTAGATGATGAGTTTACAATAGGCAGCCAGGAGATTTCTCCTCTTGTGCAGAGCTTCAATCTTTACTGCCTCATCATCCTGTTGCCCATCTGAGATTGGAAAAAAAAATAAATTGAACAACTATCCATTTACTTGTTCACCTTGGCCACAGGAGAGGTGGCAGACTTTCACATTTGCATTTGTACCTGTGCTATTTGTGTCATCGTCCTGGTCTATGAAGACATGGTTCAGGATAAAGGAGAGCAGTTCAGACTGCAGCGAGTCCTCGGGGGAATAGACCAGGGGCTCCAGGTGTTCCCTGCCTCCGGACACCATCTGGTGGCTGAAGATGAGCAGAAGATCACACAGGATGGTGAATGCCTGCGGGAGAGAAGAAAAAAAGAACAAAATGTTCAAACTTTGTGTGTACAAGCATTATCCAAAAGGACTCGTTGCCAATTAGGTTTTAAACTAAGCTTCTGTATATAACTATACAGAGCATCTAAGATTAGAGAAAATGTGACTTCTTCAGTTGGGAGGCACAGATGGCTTCATCACCAAGCTGCATCCAAGACCTTTTCATCACACATGAGCAAAGCAAACAGAGGGTAGTCACTTGCTCATGCAATACCACTCTACTTACCAGCACTTTGTGGCCAAAAATATCCACTGCAGCTGTAATGAATGCAGCCAAACCACCTCTTAAGAGTTAAAAGGTTTTATTATTTGTCTGTTTGTTGATGATGTCTATTTTGTACTGTATGTACTTTCCTACTTGGCTTTAAAACTGATTTACAACTGCTGCTACACATGGATATTCGCTGTTCTTCTGTCTGTTTACCTGCTCTTTGACGGCTGTGTTGACATTGGTGAGGTAGCGCTGACACATCATACAGAATGCCCTCATCTGCTTCCTCAGGGTCACCAGATCATCCTGACAGAAACAACAGTCACTTATTTAAATTTTTTCAAAAATCACACTTATACTTGTCCAGTTCTGTTAAAACAGTGGAGAACAGCAATGGGGTTAGTTTAAGACCTCACCTTTCTGGAGCTGCCCTCGGATAACTTGGCCAGGTGCCACAGGATCACATAGTGGGTACACTGCAGTGAGTGGATGACTATCTGCTCATGGTACAAAAACAGATTGGTTAATATTTACAATCTTTATAATGTGTAGCTTCACAACTTCACTTGGTGTATGTATACGTTTAATTACCTGCTCGGGCATGTCTCCATTCTCTATACCTGTGTTGAGCAGTTTGAAGTTGCTGGTGAAGAGATCCCACCCTGACAGATCATGTGCACTGCAACACATTTGATAACATCTTGTCAGTTTTAAACACATGCACACAGAATCACGGGTAAATTATTGCTGTAATTGAACAGGACACAGAAGCTGTGACAGACAGATATGAAGTGTCTGAGGGAAAACAAGCACTTCAGAGAATAATTTCATACTTGTGAAATGCTGTGATCCTCTTTAGAGTTGACAAAACCTGATAAGCATCATCTTCATCGGCATCTTCACCCTGAAAAGAGAAATTGCGCAACTGTTCGTTTATGGTTCAAGATGTTTCACGCATTTGATCAAGACTGAATCCACCAGAATGGACACAAATGCAAGATTTTTGGGTTCATCAAACAGATATTGGATGAGCTTCTTCTCACACACAGTATCAAAGTTTTCTCACCGTTTTCACAAATGCAATCTGTCAAATACTTTATTCAACATTGCCTGATAAGCCAGATGTATCCATTCTCAGAAGAATGGATAAAAACACATAATGCTGGGTAACACTCACTTCGTGGTGCATATTTTGAGCTAGCTAAACTTCCTGCTGTTTTCTGGTTATACTGGACTCACTAGTGAGATGACTCAACATGTTTTACGGCATCACCTGAAGCGATGTAGAGTCACTTTTAACGCCTGTTTTAACGTTTAGGCTCACTTTACCAAACAGTGCAGTGAGTATAAACATAAACATGTTTGGGAGTGGTTACATGTGCATGCTGTCTCTCCTACCTCTTGTAGAAAATCCTCCAGTAGCCTGTTGAACTTGTCCACCAGCTCATCCAGCAGTTGGGAGCGGGCTATATCCACCCTGTTAAAGATTGTGAACTCCTCATTGCAGAGGGCATGGTAGGTCTTGGAGCAGGACTCCAAAACCTCAGTGTCTGTGTGCTTCTCTACGATTTCTCTGATCTGACGCAGCAGGGATTCCAGGTGCTAGAGGGGGGGAAAAAAAAGATATGTGTTATAACAGGAGGAGATAAACTATTACTAGATTACCATGTTAAACACATTGATGTAACTCTGTCCTGATCTGACTGTAGTCGTCTTACCTTCTCCAGACGTCCTGTGGTATAGATTTCCAGGTCAAAGAACTGAGGCAGCTGCAACAAGTTAGTCACCTTCTCTGCATCCACAGCGTACTGTAAAAAAAAAAAAAAAAAAACATGCAACATGATGATCGTTTCTTATGCTAAAGCTGTAAAGGAAAGTGCTTAGAAAGAGCACAGTGGATGTAACATACCTTGGCCAGTAGAGGGGGCAAAGCCACAGCAAACAGCTCTGTCATTCTGGTTCTATCATCAAGCTGAGTCTTTTTCTCTTTAGCTGTCATCACCTGAACATGTGATGCAAGTAAGTTAGATGGCTGTGCACATAACTCATTTCCATTCACACACACCAAAAAAATAAGATAAAAATACTCCAGGATTTTTCATTAATGTTTACTTTTTGACGACTCTTGTACGCTTAATTTTCACTCCAACCATGTTTGCTTTTTTCCTTATTGGCACGTTATCCTCTTCTTTTTTTTAAGCACATATTTTGTCTCATTTGGGGAGGTTTGTAGCTTTAGTGCAGTTCCCAGGAGCATTTCTTTCGCTGCATTTCTTTAATAATTTAAGTGGTAAAGTAAAACCGATACCAGCTCTTTTGAACCTGATGTGCGATAAACACCCTCGTAGTACTTTTACACTTAAGGGGCAAAAACACTCTGGTTGAACCCTGTAAGACTCTAAAAGTGTGTTTTCAGCACTGAAACACGGAATTTACTAAAAACCAACAGTACAAAGAAAAGCTGCGAATCGGATTTCTACTTGTAAAAACATGCAGAAAATGTGTAAATATTAACTCAAAACACTGCAGCGCGTTTGCCACTATCGACACATAATATGTTCAAAATCCCAATGTTTCTCTAAAGAAACTCAACCATGCCTATCAAAGAAACCTCATATTCCCCAGTGTATTAAATGTTGTAAACCACAGCTGTCAGACAAAGCAAAGAAGAAAGCAAAGTTCGAAAAACCATCTAATCCACGACTGGCTTTTTACAATGGTTGGATCGCAGATTTTTCGACACATTAACTGATGTACAAGTACAAGTGCAGTACTTTTAACTGTCTACGGGTTCAGCTTGTACTGACCCAGCTTCAAAGTTAAGCAAAGCTCTCAATTTCCAACACATTTTGCCCTCACAGCAATCCCAAGACAGTCAGACAGTTGGGGAAAAAAAAAAAGTATTGTTTAACCAATCTTGGTTCACCATTCAAAGTGTATCAGCCACTCTTACCCTCTTCCCTGTTCCTCTTCCAACAGGTGGGTGGCATTCAGCAGCCTGGCGTACAGTGCACAGCATGATTTCAATCAGGGCTGTCTCTTGTCTGTCTGTAAGAGCTGCAACAAAACAAAACACAAAACAGTTAGCGTGACCTCCCACATGTGTGCTCTGAACTGCATACCAGTACACAAGCGAGAAGAAACCAGTGCTCTACCTTCCTCTCCTGGCAACGGGTCGTCTAGCAGTAAGCTGATCATACACTCCCAGTCTTTCAGTAGCTCTGCACCACATTCCCAGAGGGAGTCCACAAGGTAAGCTGCGTGCTCGTGGAGCTAATAAGACAGGTGTTCACACAAATGAAGGATGAATGATTGAATTTGCTTACATACAGTGCTGCAAATGAAGACAGAAAAATGTTGCCTGGATGTGACAATAGAAAATGAAAGATGATGATGTACCTCACTCTCCAGGAAGAAAAAGACAGTGGTCTTAATGAGGTTGGCATTTGGGCTTTGTCTGCCTCTTCTTTTGGGGGCACCTTCCTCCTCCGGTTCCCGCTGGCTGAACAATCTTTGAGAATGTTTTTCATTAGTTAGCATCACACAAAACACACAACCTCGACATAATATTTCTTGGAAGCAGCAAGGGGGCCTGCAAAATTAAAACTTATAAGCTAGGGTGAGGACTGACTCACTTGTAAAATGCCAACAGAGCAGCTCTAATTGAACAAATTTACATGCTACACCTCTGAAGTTTCCAACAAAATGCAAGTATGAACCTAAACAACAACAAAAAAAAAGTTATGTCTGACATACTTCTTAAAGAGGAATTCTCCAGCTGCAACAGCAACAGGTCTGTGTGCCGAGTAAACCAAGTGGTAGACGCTCTCACAGTCCTCAGGGGTCAGAACCTCGTCTGTACTACTGCAGAGACAAACACAAACAGGAGTCGTCAGTCGTACATATGTACTAAGGACTACAACCCAATGAAATATGGTAAACAACACAAGATGTCATCAAGAACAGCCACTTACTTCAAGACTAGAGTGAGCAGTTTAATTGCTTGTACTGCAACATCATACTCCTTGTCAAGAGTCATGGAGACAATACGGTCCTGAGCAAAGAGAGACAGCAGATCTTAGTGAGTTATTTGACTTAATAGGTACAAAATTTGCCAATGCAATAAAAATGTGTGCCAACAGAGCGTGGAGCTGGTTTCTGTATCAGACTGTGCAGATAAAGTTGTAGTTAGAAGTTGTAGCTGTTGTGTTTAAGTTGTCCAGCAGGTGGTGCTGACCTTGAAGCGACTGGTGAAGAGTTCCAGTCTTGCATTGAGTTCTCTGTTGTAGTAGAGACCCTGCAGAGCTGTCAGACACTTCAGACGTACCTCGCCTTGCTGCAATGGAGAAAGAAGACAGTGATTTATCCATTATTTGTTGCTACAGTTGTCAGCAGCAATCAGATTTTTAAAAAAATTCAAGTTAATAACTTAAATAAGAGAAGTTTGAGCAATATGACAGTGTCCTCTAATTAAAATTATCTAAATTGATGTTTTTTTTTATATAGACCTGCTTTTCTAATTTGCTTAAAAAAAACAATAAACAACCCGTAAACACTAGAAAACATTCATACCAAAGATTAAACTGTTTTTATATTTGTTTGCCTATTAGACCTGTCAATCAACGTTGGAATAACAGCAGGTTTCAATTCAGCGTTTTGAATTTTGGTGGCTACACGATGTTTCCCACTGAGTTGCTGATTGTGACTTTAGCAGCACTGCACACAAACACAGGTGTTTCTTGCCTATTTTGTCTGATCAGGGATTTACTCAGATTAAAGTTATGCACAGTTAGAGTGGGAATTGTGTTTTGCTGTTAAATTGACAGAGGTTTAGGCTGTCTAACGCTGACAGATTCATGGAAATTTACAGGGCAGTGAGGTAGATGTAAGTTAGTATCAGTCTGAATAACCACAAGAGGTCAAATCAGCAAAAATAAAAAGAAGTAAAAACTCTTGAGTTGGTAGATTATGGGTTTGAAACAGTATAGGAATTACAAAAAGAGCTTTTTATATCCCACCTTATCATGCATCGTCCATCCCACATACTTCAGATAGCTGTCGTTGAGGAAGGCATCACTATAGAGTTTCATCCACACTCCAATCTCTTCTATACAGATTGCCCTGATTTCTGCTATCGAATCACTGTTGGAAACATCATCATTAGCGTAACGAAATACAAGAAATGACCACGTCAGAAGCATCGACGACCGTATGAAAAGGTTTTATGTGAAGCCTTACCGATATCGGTGAACGAACACTCCCTTGAATATAGCATTCATCATATTTTCAATCTCATCCTGGTTTTCTTGGAGCTGAAATGGAGAGCAGAATGAAACCGATGAGCACATTCGAGCGATGAAACATACACGCTTGCTGACTCGACCGCTATAGTACGGGATGACCAGGAGGCATTGTTAACATAACAAGACGTGTGTGACAGCCAACTATGCCACCATGCTGTGGTGTGGCTCCACAGTGAACTAACAGATGGATGCCCGGTGGGACCTGCTGTTATATAACCTAATAGACTGACAATGCTAGCTGAATAACACTTGGCACTGTAGGTCCACCACCTACAGAGATGTTGCAGTCGCTATTCTTTTAATAAAAAACAAACTCACTAATGTATAGGCACAAGCTAGAATAAGTCACAACTGACTCGTTAGCCGGGATTGGAAGGTGGTTGTGTGCAGGTTCTTTCATGATTTGTCAGAACAGAGTGGCCTGTAGGAGGGAATAGCCTACAAGTCAAATTCTTGTCATGACTGCACAAAAAGAAAGAACATCAGGGCTGTTATATTGGGCCATGAGGCTCAGTAGCAGTTGGAAAAACAAAGACTCCAGCCATCTCTGCTTGCCAGTGCTCTACAATATACGCTAGTATGAAGAAAAAAATCTCCTGAGATGAGTGGAATGGCATGCAATCTTCAGTAAAATCATCCAAAGCCACTTTTACAAGCAATACCTACCACTTAGTGAATGTAAATCCACAGTCAGAAGCATTGCTCAATTTGATAAGCTAAACTGATGTACTGGATTTTAAAGCTAACTTAGTTATTGTGTACTGATTGTGACTATCAAACCCTAGTGTAATATTTTATTTCTTGATTTCAAACCAAATCTTGATTCAATAAATAGATTAAAATGCACTTGTTTGCTCCCCACCAAACCACTGACTAATGTCTTTAAAATATAACATGAAACATAACTGGCAGTTAAGCAAACGGGTCTTGATTAAACTCACTGTCTGATGAGCAGAGAAAGTGTCTGAAAAAAATATCCCCTAAAAAAACAAACTGGTCCATATACTGTAAAGGTGGGACACAAGTGAGGCCCTCTGCTTTGTTGTTACCAGCATTCTGTCTCCAGCAGCTGGGAAAAAGCCTCTTTACAGCAGTGTTGTTGTCATTTGAACCCATTGAGCTCCACAACGCTGCAAAGGGCTCTTCAAATAAAACGGGTTGTAGACAAAGTTATGTTCTCCACCCGATCAGAGTTGCAGTGCGTGCCGGTGGGTCAACTTGTTTGCTAGCGCTAGAGTTCGGTGCTCAACCACCCTACAGTCTGTCTCTGGGCCTTTTCACTGAATGCTTTACTTTCATATGGCAAAGCAGGTTATAAAGTTATTAAAATCTAAAATGCATTCAAGTGCTTGTGTTCTTTTCAACTCAACTACAAAATAAGTCCAGTGTGTGTGCCTGTGCACCATCTGGGTGCTGCACATTGCTCTCACGAGAAATGGCCTTTTTCAATCCATTAAAATAACTTCACTGGCAACATACTAACATTTATTTCGGGAATCTGTGAATCAATTCCAAATCACAGAAGAAAATAAAAGACTATTTTTTTAGTGAACTTATTTCTTTTTCCCTCCCGCCCGTATTGTTTTCTCAAACAAAAATCAAAACAGTTGCCACAGTTGTTACAGGTTAGAGATCTTATTGCATTAACAGATTGTCACGCATGCACAGCAAAAGCATGCTACGTAAAGAACCTGGTGTTGAAACTTTCTGCAAAATTTGGACAAAAACTTCTCTCTAATTTGGAGCATGCCGCATTGGCTAATGAACCTTAGAATTTACCAAATCACAATAACACTGCTGAAGACGAGCTGCATCTGGCAGGAGATTTCAGCTAGAATTCGAAGCATCCAAAGAGGAAGTGTATCTAAATGCATACGGCTTGTGCTTAGATAAGCAAAATTTCCAAACAAGCATAAACAGCAAATTGTGGCCACCCTCACCTCTTTGCGTTTTTGCAGGAGCAGCTCCAGTCTGTCATTTGCCCTTTTAGCCACCATTTTATTCCTCTCTGCCTCATACTGGCGCTGGGTGTTGTCCATGTTGATGCTCAAGTTTAGAGCTACATTCACCAGGGCTGTCATCAGCTTCATGGCTGTCGAAAACACAAGTAACGGCAATTAATAAAAGACTGCAGAGAAAACAGCAATTATCTTAAGTAATCATAAATAACTGACTCACAACATCAAGTACCCGAGTTTATCTGACTTGACAAATTGTGTTTGTGTAAGGTGTCAATAATGTGCAACACCAACTAGCCCTGTGGCAAAAGGTAACCTTTAGAACAAAAACAAAGCACCCTAACAATAGAGGCTGTTGAAACACCCTTTGTATTTGGAAGAAATTTAGCCAAGTTCTGTTTGCATTTTACTGTGGCTAATTAGTGTTGGATTCAATTATACTTTAAATTAAACAACAGTCCCCAAACTCTGTATTCTACATACATGAATAGCTCCACTTTTAGCTGTATCCACAAAACAAGAAAGCTCGAGTATTAACTTAAATAACTGTGAACAAACTGAAACACTCCATCCTGCCAGTCAAAATCAGGCCTGACACCAAAACATAAGCACAACAAAAGCATATTACAGCTGAACACTGACAGCTGAGCACTAAAGAATGACACAAATGTTTTGTGGTGACACCACACGCCTGCTCTACTAAAAATTATTTCATAAAATGTACAACTGAACTGCATAAATGATACTGGCTGTGTGTTCTGGAAACCTTGAGTAAATGTAGAGCACATGATCTGCCCCACCAGGTGCCTTTGGCAGTTCTTTTTAGTGAGTAAATGCACCTTTGCTGCTAAAGCGATTTCTGACTGCTGTTTGCAACAAGCACAGCCAAGGATAAAGATGCAAATGTCCCTGCTCTTAAGGCTGCAACAAGGCTAAAAAGGTCTAATCAGGCAAAATAAGTGACCACATCTGTCCGGATGGGCCACAGGTGTTCAGTGGCTTTATCAGTGGTCGTATTCATTCTACACTTTACTTTAAACAAAAAAAATAAATAAAAAAATTTTGAATAGCCAAAATTAGTTTTAGCAATCCCAAAACATACAATCTGCTGAAAAAACAAACTTTACAATAAAAGCATTCTTAAAAAACAACACTGTATAAATCATGTAAATGCATGGTTACTCCTATTAAAAACGTAAGAGTACTAAAACCAAGCTAGCAGTGCAAATATAGGTGTACTGTGAGCGATCCTCCCTAACTGACCACTTTCCCCACCCAGCTAACTACTCTGTATACTTTAAACAAAAGCCACTTATTGCAATTTAGTACCAACATTTAAATGTACTTCACAGCCACAGTTCAACTTACCTGCCAGTGTTGAGGTGTGTCTGAAGGCTCGGACTTGGGAATCTGACAGTCCGGTGAGTAGGGAGATGACTGTGTCCATCATGTACTCATCATAGATGATACTGTATTGACACTGGCGCACTAGCACTGAAATGAATTCACAAAAGCTTGACTTGAACTTCTTCCACTGAGGCCCGGCTATGGTTAGAGGGTAGTCGCCGCTGTCCTACAGGGCACACAGGAGGAAGAACAACAATAAATTAAATACAATGGTGAATATGACCACAGACAGCTGTTATCAGCAACAAGGTAAAAGGTTCTATTGTCCTTGGAAAATAAAAGAATTCAGACTTTAACCGAAAGTGACATGAATGAGATATTTAAGGTGAATATGGCAGTGATTACTCTGATGAGATAAGTTACCTCATCAAATTCCTCTGTCATTCGTCGGATGATCTCAGAGTTCTGCATGTTGCGAAACATTTCTCCACTGACCACACCTGGAAAACAGAAAAAAGACAATTTACTAAGTGATCAAGAAGAACATCCCACTGAGGAGGTAGGACACACATAATCAGATGTTTTTCCTTAATGCATCATAAAAGAGCCAGTCATGGAGGAGAGTGACTCAAACTGAGACACACGCGTACCTTTACATCCTGAACACTGGATGAAGAAATTGATGAGATCTAGTAGCGCAACGTCTCTGTCGTGTTTGTAAGACTCAATCCAGTCATCAACAACAGACTGCAGAAAGACAGGTATGGGCACACTTAGAAATCACACACCAATATAAAAAAGTACACCGTTATGTTTTTGCTCAAGTGAAATAACAGATTTTTACAACGTGGTAACCTCGAGGAGCTTGTAGTTCATACCTGCATTGCACTCCTGCCCAGCTTCACCACCTCAAACAGCATCATGTTTTCCATGCCATTCTCCTGGTGGTGGCCATTTATCCGGCCTGCTCCCTTCCCTCCTTTGCCTTTCTCCCCTGCTGCCTTCTTCCCCTTCTTTCCACCCTAAGAAAGAGCAAAAAAAAAAAAAAAACAATAGTTGAAATCACTGCAGAGGGTAAGAAAAGCTAACTTTACACACATGTCACGAGTAACTGCAAAAAAAAAAAAGTGGCAATACTGGGTTAACCAAGCAGGACATTGACCCAGAGCAAAGGGGCCATTTTTCTTTTCATACCTTTCCTTTAGTTGAATTTGCAGTCCTTCCATCAGGATCCTCAGAGAAGTCTGTGTCTGAGGAGAATCGTGTGTCTGTATCCCTGGTAGACGCAAACCGATAATAGATTTAAAATTCACATCAATCTCAAACTTTACTTGTACATTTTTTTGTGAAAAAAAATAAAAGCAGGTACTTACTGAGTATAGGCGAACTCTGATGGTATTTCTGGTGCTGCTATCATTTCTGTAACATCTTCTGTATAACTTCAACTTACGACTGGCTTGAGATCCTCAGAAAATACAAGACAGGAGAGGTTGCATGTGACCTAGAATACGAAACGCAATACATTTAGAGATCAACATTTCAACACACACACACACAGCAGAGACTGCAAATTGTACAAAAACAAACATCATATACATATACTGTGTGCGCGTTCACAGGAATCACAGCCTCTGTAGTGAGCAAATGTTTCTTTGATGCCGTTCAGAGAGAGAGAGGAGGAAAAAAAAAAACGGTTTCACATGGTAACAGGGGGCGGACACAAAGCTCCTGTCACGCTCACTGTCTAGCCATTGGCTCCCTCTCTTTCTCTGCTCCCCCTGCTTTACAGACAACGTCATGCAAGGAAGATTGGAGTATCTTCCTCAATGGCCAAATATGGCACTGCCCTATCCGCCCCATACATATCTCCACCAATCAAAAGCCAGTATCAACATCAACAAGATACTGCAGGCCACAGGGAAACTATTGCATGGCTGTGATGTGGAAATTAGTGGCACCATACATCAAAGTGGAGGAGCAGAAGTAACTTTTTTTCAAACCGGGATTCTTACTCCGTCGCCTAATTTAGAAGCGAATGTAAATTTCCTCTTTTAGCAGACACGGAGGGCCATGAAAGCACTCCAGAGTCAAGTGTTCAGTCCTGAAAAGGCAAAACATAAACTCCTCCCATCATATACCGCTCTGGGTGCAGTATGTGCCCCTTTCAGCCTCAGCACACGAAGTAACTGCAAATTACAATATCAGGAAAGAGTAGTAAATAGACGTCAAGCTATCTTGTATTAGAAATGTGATGCAGCCTAAAATCGGGGGGATTCTTTCTCACAACGCGTGCTGCACACGATGGCCCGCACATGCCGAAATGCGACTCTTAAATGTGTTTATTATGAATATTAAATAACTGCTGGAAAATCTAAAAAACACAAGCAACACAGCTCATGCTAACTCATTCAATATTAGCGCTGGGTACGAGTTGGTTGCAAACGACTTTTTGTGTTTAAACTTAAGTGGGTTATTTCTCGGCGTAGCGATCTGATAACGTGCCCATTTCCTTGATAGTGAGGGGGGTACTTGCACGACAAGACGACGGGAATCTATGGGTGTAGACTGAAAAAGTGGCGCCAAATCGGCCAGTGTATCTCATAAACTTGTTCCTGCGACGCGATACTAGATCGTCTTACCATAAAAATTAAACGGCCAAACCAAACTGTGCGGATTCCCGTAAGACAAGCGTGCCACAAAGTACCGGCTCAGTTCCCTCCAACAACGCCGACGCGGCTACGCTCTCCGTCGGCTCCTGTCAAAATTGACACCGGTGCGCTTGCTGGTGCTAGCGCCACTAGCTAAGTAACCGGGGATTTTGGCGTCTTTTCCCCAGCGTCAGCTAGTTGAAATTTGATGAAGTAAGCACGCACTACTCTGTGCAAACAAACTGCGATTAGTCTTACAAGAAAGCCGACAAACCTGTACAACGCATTATCGCTAGATTTTGAGGGCATGCCAGCGTTTACCGACGCTGTAATACTTGGAGCATAATAACAAAACAACGCAAGCCCTACTGTACTAGCAAGCTAATATTAGCTTGTACACAATAACGCTCGCCAATAATGTTGCCATGGATATTTACCACCTTCTGTTCGCGTACAAGTCGTATTTGGAGCTTGTGCACAGATAAAGGGAATAAAAACAGGGTTTTGTGTGATTAACAAGCTGGAAATAACTCCCACTAGTTAGCCATGCTAACAGCTACTGCTAACGTTACCTAAAAAAACATCACGTCCTTGCGTCCTCCATCTTGCCTCGGGAGTTCCAGTACCGTATTGCATAAGCAACAAACACTTTGTTTACAAATATATAAAGTGCAAGTAAGTCGATTGAAACAATAAAACGCTTCTTTTGGTCGCCATCTACATATTTTGCGCTCCTGTTCCAAAAATCCAGCTCGCTAGCGTGCTAACAACCGAAGTAGCCATGTACCGCGAGCTAGCGAAGCGACTTGGTTCAGGCAGACATCCGCGCACTGGGCTCATCCACAGCTAGCCTGGCTAGCGAGACGGCTAGCAAAATACAAATCAACTAAGTTCCAGATAGCTCTCCGCCATTTTACAGCTAACTTACCTTGTTGTGAAATGTAGTCCCGGCAGAATCGTAACTTTTACTATTCGTATACTGCTTCCGTCTGAATTCCGCTACAATTCTGTAAAAAGAGTTTAAAAGTCGCGGTCAGAGGCGGTTTCGGACGTTCTCTCACCCCGCTTGCTCCGTAGTTCGGTTTGTTGTTTCGACGACCTGGGAGGAGGAAATCCTGGTGCAGAGCTACCACCTAGCGGCCACAATACCCGCATTAGATACACCGCTGCGGACCTGACATCTAGCGGCGACTGGCCGGTACTGCAGCTTAATTCTTCCGCCTCTGTGCAGCGCGCTTTGCCGGGTCTTGCTGTGGGAAACGCCAGGAGAGTTAATCCCACAGGACTGAACTGTTTGGCACAACAGAAAGCAGTTTTATAAATCGGGCTGCAGCCACCATATTGAACAGAACAAGCCTTTTAGCGGTGTCCTCAGGCCTCAACGTCTCCAAACACCCTCCTCCACTTTATAATGAGAAAAATACTGACTTTTTTTTTTTTCCTGCAATGAGATCCTTTCTATCAACGGTTACCTTCAATCCTGCATTTGAGATGTAATTTATTTCTAAAACATCTCAATTTAAATCCATTTTGGGACACAGGGAGTGCATTTTTTCTTTAAAACTACAATCTGCCATAAATTATCCATGTCCAAACACATGCTATTTATTACTTATTACAATTAAATTTTGTAGGAGAAGCACATTTTACATTTATGCTTATACTGTTCCTACTTATGTACTTCTTCTTTTAGGACATGTTTTTCAACTCAACTTCATATTTTTAGGTCATTTTCTACTTATGTCTATATTTCTAGTCCATATTTTCTACTTATGTACGTATATTTATTCTTTTAGGTCATGTTTTTCAACTCAAGTTCACATTTTTAGGTAATTTTCTACTATGTTAACTCTATATTTTGTACTATTTATACAGTATTTCTGTCTTTGAATGGGAGCAACTGTAACATAAGCAGTTCCCCCTCTGTGATCAGTGATGTATTTCTGATTCAGATTCTAAAAATTAAATCTTCAGGCTGCTTCTACAAACGACCAAAACATATCAACGTAGCTATGTATAAACCCATCTATATACCATTGGATTATGTAGGGAATTAATCTATATTATGCATGTAAATGTGCAATTTATTTATTTATTTAATTTTCCAATGCCAAAGTAGTTTGTACATTTGCTCTTTCTATCAAGTCTCATCTGAGAGGAAAAAAAACAAGTTGTCTAGTAAACACAATTTGACATAATCTGTAAAATTGGCCTGATTCATAAAAAATTGAAAAAGCTTGTTTTACAAAGTCATACAAACTCATTCTAGGTGGCTATTAAAGTGAAGCTGGAGTCTTCTCAACATAAAATGCAACTATTTCCATTACAGAAAAGCAAAAAAATGCAACAGTAATTAAAGAAAAACCAACTACAAGTATATTTGTTAAGATTTATTCACTCCTTGATGACGCAACAGAACGCATGATGGAATGGTAAAATAGTTTCACACCACACTGATTAACTGCAGGTATTAAACTAGAGTTGATCAACTATAAAGCAAAGTCTTAATGGAGTTATCTTTTACAAATGTCAATAGAGAGCAGCACACATGAGGAGAAATAAAATCAGTCTGAAACATAAAATACACCAGATAAAAGAAATGAATGAGATACAAGTGACAAAACACCCCATGTTAAGTTCAGTTAAACTGTGCTAAATCAGGCACATGACTACATAAACCTATAGAAAGGCACCTCTGGCAAAAAAAACAAAAGAAGTGTTCCAAAATAAGAAATGTTCTTTAGTGTGTATTTACAGGTGTCAGTTCTCATTAATCGCCCAAACAGAAGACATGAGCTATTTATAAAATCCTCTCATATCAATATTAACATCTACGTACCATTGTATTGATTGTGAAAATACGCTTTCCTTGAGACATTTACTCATTCTTTCATTCTGATATTTATACAAGCAACCTTAAATATATTACAGCCTATGTACTGTACACTGAGTATTAAATTTACAACATTATAAAGATAGAGAAAGCAGCATTGATGTTTATTGAGAGTTTGTAGTTCCCTTAAGCAATATAGGTCTTGATCTTCTGTGCTATGGCTCCACAGCAGATTGGACACACGATCAGCGAGTCCGAACACTCCTTGCAACTGACGAGGTGACCACACGGGATGAAAACCATACAAATATCTCGGTCCATACATATTTTGCACTGTTTTTCCTTCTGCAGCTTGCGTAGTTTCTCCAGTGGGTCCTCATCTGAAAGAAAAACAAATGTATAAAAATCACTGCTGCTTAGTCTGAAGTATTTTGTCGACGCTCTGAACCTGGATACTGGTGGTGCACTACCTTGCTTTTCTGTCACGGTGTCACTATCTGGTCTGTTGTTCAGACAATCCTCCACAAGTGATTCCAGTTTGGCGTAGTCTGAGCCTGTCCTGCTGATTTTGTCCAAGATGGTCTTCTCCACCACACTGGGATCGAGGCCCATCTCTATGGCCTTCTGAGCCATCGCTGACTGCAGCGTCTCTGTAAACAGGAGGAAAAATCATCGTACACAACTACTTGTTTCATCAAGTTGTGCTATTTTGATTAGTTAACAAACTATACTTCTTGCCCCCTTCAAGTACAGGACAAACTATTCTTATCTTGTCAAATAAAGGACAATGAAATCAAATCATAGAAATATTTTACCTTTTTTGTCCCCTGAAAATCCATTCTGATGACTTGGAGCCTTAAAGCAAATAGAGGCATATGATTATTTTCAGTACAGATTTAGTGAAATAAAAGCCTTGAGATTACAACATCTGCCACACACCGAAAGGGAAGTATTTTTTTTCCAGAAAACAATGTAATGCACTCAGAATGATGGTATTTTAACAATGTCTAAGGTGTCACAAGACTGCATGCGTCACTGCGGTTAAATAGCAGGAAGATATGAATCAGACTGACAATGTTTACATGCATTAAGACACCAGGCCAAAAAAAAACAACTCAGATTTAAGGCCAAAAAAGTGTTTGCATGCACTCCAATAATCAGACCGCTCTAAAAGCCACATCTGCATTCAACTGGTTGGTAATCAGATTTTTCACCTATCGGCTACCTTATATTTAACAAAGGCCCGGTTCACACCTGGTATTATCATGCATCTTGGGTGATTTGATAACATGCAGAGCTTTAAGTACGTCAGATCACAAGTGGCATTACAATACCTCTCCAGTGATCACTACTGATCAGATCTCACTTCTATGCTCTATGTGCAAATAGAGTGGGCAACAAACTAAACTGTCAAAATCCCCCAAAATGACATTCAAAGACACCTGAACAGTATTATTGTAAGATTTCAGATCTGCCTGACACTCATTAATAGCTGTATTTTGACAGAACATTTCAGTGTGGGCACACCTCTGCTGACTAAAGATACACAAACTGAGGCTTTAGAACTTTCTGTAGTTTTGATTCTGGACCAGTTCCTGTGCAGAAATGTCTTTAAAGTAACTTTACTGCCTGTATTTTAATCATGGGCTGTATTTCTGTATAATTATGTTAACACAATTCCCCTTTCTCCGTGCCTCCACATTAAGTTCAGCTCTGTTACACTAAAATACTAGTTTTGCAATCCAGAAACATGCTAGGCTCGGTCTTAAACATCCAGGCTGGGATGGGCTCAAAGCTTAGGCAACACACTGACAGCTTTTGTGTTGACTGTTGACATAAACACAAACAAGATGCAGGAGAGTTTTTGTGAATGATACATTCGAACCAGAAAGATAAAGTATTACTGGGAACAATGCTGCTTTATGCAGAGAAAGTCAATTGAGCAACCAGTCCTTCAGTGTGGTCCAGGACACATTAGCGTTCACACTGCAAGAATGTACAGTATGCAGCCCAGCGCACATCCAAATGTGAGCAATCGGGTCTCAATGTACCTCAGCTGCCATCACCTGATAGTGAGCGGGATACTTTTGATTGCATCACTCAATAAGCATGTTAGTATCGGGTGTAAACGGGGTGAAAGATTGGTACATGTCTAACTTTTTTATAGTGTTTACATATGTCCAAATTTTAAAGAGCCGAGTTGTACAATCTGACTTTTTTGTGGATTTCAGTTTCAGCGACATTTGTTGTTAAAATATTTTGGATACAAGGCAGCATAGGTAATGATATTTCCTTATAACCGAAACCACTGAGGTCACATCTGTACTTCTGCTCTCGAGGTTCTTTATCACTCACATGCACCGCATGAACAGACGTGATTAGACACAAAGTTAAGCATAACACTGTCCGCTAAATTGTGTTCCTCTTATCCTAATTAAGGAAATCCGGTTTCTTGTTTACATGGTGTTTAAAAAAAAAAAATCTGATCAATTGGCAAAGTCAACAAGAGCCTGATTACTTGAGCATACAGAAACAAGAAACACTGAAGGCTTACAGCTCCATTGTGTCGTGGTCTTTGTAGCTGGATGTTGTTGACAAAATCTTGTCCTTTTTCTGCTAACAGGAAGCTGCATCTAATTTAGGAAGAACACAGAATTATATTAAAATAAAAGCAAATGCTGCAGTAAAGAAAAAAAAAAATGTTTGTTCAAAAAAAATGAATGTTAAGAAGAGGGAACATCATGGTGAATCTTACCCAGGGTAGTTTTTGGCATGCTCTTCCCAAGGGTCTTCCTCAGGCTGCCAACCTTTCAAACCTCCACCACAGCGGAAGCACGACGTCCTGTCTCCTCTGCCTGCAGCAACAAAATGTAGGCATGTACAGATATAATGAACTACTCAATTGCTAAGTGTTGCACCCTGTTTCCTTAACACCCATTAAGAATCTGTGCTCTACCTGTGCTGTAGAAGCCAGCTCTCGCAAGCCTCTCGTGGTCAACAGGGTGCTGGACACCTGCGAAGCTATTGAGCCTCTCCTCAAAAGTCCCCATGTGGACATAAGTGTTTCTCTGCTGACTGCTGCCACCCTCACTGTTCTCTGTAGACGCCTGGAAAGTGATGTTTCCCACATCGTGCCCAAGAATGAAGAAGCAGTGGGGAAAATGTTTGGTATGTTCTCCCCAAGCAGTGTCTCCTGTTTCCCAGCCACCGAGCCTGCCACCACAGCAGAAACACTGCACCTGGTCTTGCACCCCTAAGTAGTAAAGGCCAGCCTGGGCCAAATCTTGGCCTCTCACAGGAGCAGTAGGGGGCCAAGAACTGAAGGTTTGAAGTCGGGCGGCTTCACGCCTCATGTGAGGGACCATAGGGTAGGTGCTCTGATCAACCACTTCTCCTGTTCTCAAACGATACTCCATGTCTTCTGCTTCCTCATTGTAGATGGAACCATTAGCTAGCGGGGTATTGGAACTTGGATTAAAATTGGTGCGGTGGGTGCAGCTGAGAAACTTGCAATATGGAGAAACCTGTAACAAAAAGGTAATGATTTTTATTTATTTATTTTTTTTTAAAGGCAAGCTGAAATGTTCCGGAATATGATATGAAATATGCCTACCTCCTTATGCCTTTCCACAGGTGTGTCTTCCCTGCACCAGTTCTCCACAGTCTTTTGGCAGCTGAAACAGCGAACGCGGTCAGCCTGTCCGGTGAAGTAGAAGCCAGCCCGGGCCAGTCTTTCCGCTGAAATCCGCTGGGACAGCTTGGAGCCAAGGAATGAGTCCAAGCGAATGGTCATCAGGGAAAAATCCTCCATGTGGTCTGTCTCCAGATTGGAATCGCACATGACTGCTGGTTGGGTGGATTTGATTGACAGAATTTCTGTTGATGAAACAGAGAAAACAAAAATAGGCTGTGGGTATTAGGTGTAGACGTGTTTTTAAGTCAAGCAAATGTTTTAAAAAGGATTACATAATAACAAAAAAAAAAACACTCCCTATTATACATATGACATAAAACAAAAGAAAACAAAAAACCTAAAGCCTACAGTGAACTTTTTTCTTTTTCTTACAACATAAAAAATAAAAAAATATTAAAAATGAGACAAATCAGTGACAATTTTGTTTCTGTTTGCCGCTAGAGCGCTGATCAGCACATCTAGGCTCTTGGAGGGTTACTATGCCTTTAAGAGGAGCAATCAGGCCGGAATCACATGGAGGCAGTGAATTTTCCATGTGAGGGATCGGCACAGCAGAGACGGGATGGTCTCTAGGCGTAGTGCAGAGTACACTGTAATAGGTTAGTATTGTAAAGGGTGTGTCCCTTAGTAATACAATGACACTGGCTACATCTAAGGACATCAGATAAAAACTTAATGATCCCATGGGATCGTTAGGCATTAACAGAACATAGGTAATACAATTTGCAGGACATGGAGCTTAAAATGTAAGTATAGAGGCAGGTCATACTATTTTAGTAAGCAAAGGTACATGTTGCCATTGATAACAATTAAGATTATGTCGTAACACATCATCAAAAGCATGCCTCACTCCCTCTTATGCATAACATCAGGGTGGAACTATGTTGTCACTGCATTGTTGTCACATAGCTGAACATTTTCCCACATCATCAGAGCAATATGAAAGCTCGACGTCCACGACTTATCTTGTCAGCACAGTATATCCGCACTGACGAAGCAGCTACTTATTAATCTGATCTGAGACGATGTGTTGACTGTGTCACAAGGAGCAGTTTGTGATCTTTGCACTGAGTGTCGACATTCTTTAAAGAAAGCAACGACCAGATCAATGTGGGGTTAAATATCTGTGACTCAAACACACATGGAAACAGCTTACACATTTGTTGACGTTCTCGATGATTCACTTCATTACCGTTTAACACAAAGTAGAAAGTACATAGCGTCTGTGGGGGGTTTTTACCGTGTGATCGCATGTTCACGTACGACTTTCCCGTATATATTAATGATCAGACTGTAACGATGAGCCCCACAAACTCTAGAAAAATTCGCAGCTTTGAGTTCAACAATAGCGACAGAGCAGCTCTATAGTTGCTGGGTAATGCCGATGCAAGCAAACTGACAGATGTCACACCGCGGACCAATCCATTAGCGAACTATTCAGACGAATAAGGCAAAAAAATAACAATTTAAAAGTACGCTTTTCTGTTAAGAGTAGCAATAACCGGTTTGTACTTTGACCAGACCTGGTTTGTTAAGCTCGTAAACGAACGCTAGCTAGAAATGTCTGCTAGCTTCGTTAGCTTAGCAATCCCACATAACGTCGGCTCAGGTCACGAAGTTTTTAGATCAGTTTTCGTCGCAGGAGCTTCGATAATTACCTTTCAACGCCTTGTGAAGCGGTCCCTCTGTCTGTTACTTCAGTCAGTCTCTGGTATGAGCATCGCCCACATGAGTAGACACTGATTAAACAGGACTATTTATTTGACGTGACCTCGCTTTTCAGGAAGTGAAAGCAAAGGCGGAATCTGCGCACCTGCCATGCGCAGCCCCGCCGACAACCATTGTGACGCCAGCAGAGTTATAGATTTGAGATAGTATTTGGGGGTTCCCAGCAAAACCGCAGTAATTCCCACTTTCCTTTTAACGAAAATTTGCTTTTCAAATAAATGTTCTGTTACACATTTGCAGTGGGTGTTGGACCGCACATACTTCGCCACTCTGCTACTCAGGTCATATTTGCATATTTGCTTTCTGTCATATAATATGCATAGTTTTTACTGTTCATACTGTTAATCCTGTCTATATTGTCTATACTGTTGTGCATACAGTTTATATTATCTAATAATTTAATCTAAAAGCCAAGCCAAGTCACCTTCTGTGTAGATTCTCAAACATCCTGGTCATAGTAATCCTCATTGCTTTAGTCAAAGGCAACTGGATTTAATAGAGAAGTCACTGGTTGTTGTTCAGGCAACATCATGTGCTAGAAGACACTGATGATAAGATAACATCTCATGCTATTTAAATCTGTTTTTCTGCATTAAGAAGACAGGCTCGGACCGTTTTCCTCAATACTGAGTAACAGTTACAAATTTTATATTTCATTAATTTTCAGAACTGATACCTACATTTTATCTGTTGCTGTTACTTTGCATGCACACACTGTATGCTGTAATTTAAGTCTCATGTGATGGAATGCTTTCGATTAGATTTTTATTTTGCTTGCTTTTTTGCATCCGCCAACATTTAAAACAAACATCCGTAAAGCCTTTTTCCCCTGTGGGAATTTCACAGTTCTGTAGTTCCCCCTTTGAAATTGTGTGAGCTTATTGTTCTTGTTTCCTCTTTGATTCCGCTCTATTTTACAAATGAGAGTATATCGTCAGCGAAAAAGCAAGGGCAGACCCAGTTATGGCACTGTGTCTGCGTAGATTCCCAACTGCTAACTGAATAAATTTCCCATTCTCATCCAAGAGGTGTCTTCAGTTTTGATCGACTGATGGGGAGTCCCAGAAATACATTGCCACTCTCAGAGACGACACAAAGCGTTAGTGGTGGTGAAGCTTTCTGGCAAGGAATCTCAAGACTGTATTATAGGTACCTGGTAACGGTGGGGTCAAGGACCTCCTCCTATGTTTCCAGATAGATGTTCTACTTTAACATGAATGGCTTCCTTAAATCCTCTTTCAAACAGTTTGTCTTCTCTGTCCAGAGTGTGAACATATCTATCCTCAAAGAAGTAACCCTTATCCTTTAGATACAGATGGAATGCTTCTTGTCCTGAGGAGCTGGCTGTCTTGTGTTGGTCTGTGCACTCTCAGGTGGTTGTTTAGTCTCCCCTAAACACAGGCATGTACACTACTCACTGCCTTAGACTGCATCCATCCATCCATTATCTATCCACCAGAAGCCAGAGAACCCGGAGAGAACCCACGCTGCATGGGGAGAACATGCAAACTCCATGCGAATCAGCGACCTTCTTGCTGTGAGGCATCAGTGTTAACGAACTGCGTCACCTTGCAGCTTGCATTTGACTGCCTATAGAACATTACTCAGCTTGTATTTGGGCGTTTTATCCTCAGGGTGAAGCGATTTCTGTCTCAGCGTGTTGATGGGTCTGAAATGCATCATGATGTTGTGTTTGGTGAAAATCCTTTTAAGTTTCTATATCAAGTCATCATTATTTGTACAGCACACAACAGGCATTGAGCCAAAGTGCTTTGAAGAGGAGAAAGCTACTTAACAAATAAATACCACTTGTAAGACCCTATATTATTACTTAAAATACATATAAAATACAATTTTAAATAATAAGATTAGGACCCTACAATATTGTATATAATAGATAATATACATACTTCTATCACAACGAGTTTAAGAAAAAATACTGTATACTACTGTAGTAAGTACTTACTATTCCACCATATTATGTATTTAGAATGCATCTGTATTATGGAGTTACTTTAAATAATAAATAGCTACTAAAACACAGCACACTAAATTATAAGTCTACAATCAGCTCCTCCACATAATATTTTCTAATAATATACTATTATAACATCACTATAGCAAGGCGAGAGGTTAATACCATTGGCGGTATGCTCAAACAAGACTTCTGGTCGATTGTGAGCTACTGTTTAAGGCAGCAGAGCTCAGGTTACAATTCTGGCGTCTTCAGAGCACTTCTGCAGTAACCCACAAATCCAGTGGAGCTCCCAATAAAGATCTGTGCTAGTCCACATCAGCTCACATTTTCGTCTTCCAATCTTTACCTCAGCACTGAATTTAAAATGACACTCACAGTGGGGGGAGATAGTTACATCCACATAAAGGACATGGGTATGAGCTAATGAATGAAGCTCTGACTAAAATGGCAAATATGGAATAATTTTTTCCACCATGTGGAGAAGAAGTAATGCTTCATAATATTAAAAGTGGCAATAAATGAGTCACCAAGAACAGTATATTCCAACGATACTTCATTAACATGCTGAACACTGGTTTTTATTAAGCCATTTTTTACAATTCAAACTTCATAGAAAATTGACTGCTGAGCTGGAAAGACTGCGCTTAGTGCAGGAGGGTGTTTTAAATCACACATATTTGGTCTGCGCAGTTTCAAAGCCACATCTGAAGAGCTGATAAGGAAGCAGTACAGTCCAACTTTTTCTCCCAGACACTGTCTCATCTTCGACCTGTTACACGTTCGAATGTGTCGTACCAGACCGCTCGAGGACGACTGACTGGGATGAGAATCCTCATAACGTAACTTAGCGCTGGTGGGGATTTGATCTGGAACTCCCCCTGTAGGTGAGTGGAACCATCATCCCTCCACGATCCGGCGAAGTAGGTTGCCCAGACCACCTTTGGCTATCTGGAGTGGGGTCTTCTCCTCCTTGTTCTCGATGTAAATGCTGGCTCCATGTTCCACCAGCAGTTTGGCTGCTTCCACACGCTCCTCATCGCATGCCAGGTGACTAGTAGGGAAAAAATAAATACATTTAATGCAAAATTGTAAACACAGAGATACCTTTTGGTTTTGAATTTTCAGTGTTTGAAACACTTCAGTCTAAATTCTCTTCACCTAAACTGTATTAGCGTAGAAGCAAAAGTCTCAAACCGATTTCTTAAATTCCATCTATCCAAAGCAATCTGCATGGTTGGTATCATTGAAGGTAAGTGAGAAAACCCTTCAAAGTGTTTGTCTCTTCTGTAACTGTGTACTTATGCAGGCTGCCACAATGTTGTATCTGACAAATACTCCGTCACACATACAGTGGCGTGTTGCCCTGCGAGTCCTGGATGTTGGTTGAGGCGCTCTGTTTGAGAAGCAGCTGGATGAGGCGGTAGTTGCCCTTGGCAGACGCTCTGTGAAGAGGAGTGGACTCCAGCTTATCAGTAGCATTGGGGTCTGCTCCGTTTTCCAGCAACAGCAAGGCGATCTGCAAAATGGGAAAGACGAGTTTCTCAGAAACCATTCACAATTTTAAGTCCAGCATTTTCCCATTCACAAAAAATATCCTCTTTCCATCTGTGGGCTTACAGTTTCAGGATGGGTTACCCACTAATAGGGAAGTATTCACAACATGCAGGAAGTGAGACTTTATACCTTGAGAACCAGAGTTTCTGGCACTTCTGTGGAAACTGTGGGTGACTATATGCTACTCGTATATACGCAAGTGGAAAGTGTCTGTGCCCGAATCCACCACCGCCTGCATGTCCTCTGTCGACTCAGGCTGTTTGGTATGTGTAAAAAGTTTTTTTTTTTTCCCAGAACAACAGCTGAGTCTTTGTTACGATATGGCATTACTAGCTGGTTCAGAAATTTGACTGTGACGTCAAAAGTCCAGATAGTTGATCTGTTAAAGATAGCAGGGAAAGTCATGGGGAGTCCAGCATCTCCAACCCCCCCCCAAGACCTGCTAGAACAAACGACACTCAGACAGGCAGACAATATTTTATCAGATACCGCTCATGCACTGCAGCCTGAATACACTTAACTCAGGAAGAAGGTACAGGGATGTAAACACGACAGGTACAAACACTCATTCATCCCTCTGTCAGTGAAGCTCATTAATGAAAGGATTACCCTGGATGACCAGACAGACAGGAAGCCAGTCAGAAAACCATGTGTGTAATAGTGTAAGGGGTACGTCTTTATTTGTTTCTTCGCCTTGCACTTG
>NW_007577847.1:688250-690180 GCF_000690725.1 Stegastes partitus | reverse complement strand
TGAGTATTGATATCTTGAGTGGAAATAAGTTGGACCCGAGAGACAAACGTCTTTATTGAAGGTTTAATGATACAACAGATTTGGATTTTTTGATTTTGAGATAATGCTATTGTTCTCTAGTATTAACGTCACTGTACTAAGAGACAATTAAAAGTTAATAGTGTTGCCATCCTGCAGTACATGTACTACTAAAATATAAGGGCTGCAACCAGGGATTCTTTTCATAATAGACTAACATAACTCCTAATACTGATTTAGGAAAAGGAAAAAACTAAAAACGCCCTTCACAGATACCTAGAGAGCATGAGGTGACGCCATCGAGGGTCTTGATTTGTCTGATCGACAGTCCAAAATCCCAAAACAGTTTATTTAACAGAACAAAGGAAGGAAGGAAATGAAAAGCAGCCAATATCCGCATTACAGAAGTCTTGACAACTGTGGCCGCTGGAATCCTCCCTCGGTGTCAGTAAAAGTTCATAACTAAAAGAGCTATTCATAAAGCTGCTTTTAGTAAACAAGGGAGGGAAGGGAGCAGGACTGAAACCTTTTGCTATGAATGACAACGTGTTTTATAATTGAAGTTTCTGTCTGTATAATTGGTTGAGACGTGTGACTGATCTGTGACTGCAAAATTCCTAAATTTTTTTTTGTTTGTTTTGCATTAAGAACTGTTTTTTTTCTCCATACACGGGCTGTTCTACTATCAGGTAAAGTGCATTTTGATTTGGTGAATAATTCTGGGATATTCCATGTTCATCAGTGTTGAAAACTGATATTAAAAGTGCAGAGTTGTGCAAACAATCCTATCCAGTGTTATTGAACTGGTTTGACTTGTTGGTAAGCCAACTGAATCTTTATGAATTCACCTAAATATATAGCTTTTTACAGTACATCAAGTACTGTGATGTGTTGCTACAACATGGTGTAAGAGTTTTCCTTTGACCAAAAACATAAGAGTTAGGAAATCACCAACTGAGCCAGTTAGGAGGCCCTTTCAGACGGACAGCTCTCACCACTCAATAACAAAGATGTATCGGACCCACGCTAACAAATATGCAAAATGGCCTCATATAGTTTGAAGGATTTAGACCAGGGGTGTCGAATCCTGGTCCTCGAGGGCCACAATCCTGCAAGTTTTAGATGTTTCCCTCTTCCAACACACCTGATTCAAATGATCAGGGTCGTTATCAGGCTTCTGCAGAGCTTGATGATGAGCTGATCATTTGAATCAGGTGTGTTGGAAGAGGGAAACATCTAAAACATGCAGGATTGCGGCCTTCGAGGACCAGAGTTCGACACCCCTGATTTAGACTCACACAGTACGAGCTTTTTCTCCATTTTGCCTTCCACGCCGAGCTAAACGCTATTGACCATGAGGGAAAGTGTCATTGCTGAACTTTGACCCTCGGTGCAGCAGCGATTCATTGGAATGAATGAGTTTCAGTGCGCAGCGGTGATGTTGTCGTGTTCTGTGTGAAAGAACCATTGAGATGTTTTGTAAAAATGGCCCCTAGGTCCAGATACTGGAACATAATGCTGCTATACTGACTACAAGTTGGAGTGTTGTCATGTATACGGGTCAAGTGATTGTTGTTAACGCTGATTATTGAAACAGATCTTCAGCATTGTTTCGATTATTGTATATTATTGCTTTTTTAAACTGATTTCTGATCAAATAAACTGATTTAAAAATGCATCACTTTGGCTTTGATACAGATGCTTCTCTGTGTTTAGTTACTACTTTGTGGTCTCAAGAAAAATCCCACCCCCAGCGGGCTCTCTTTGAGTTAAAGTCATATAAAACATAAATGAAGTGAGGCTTCATCAGTACATTAAAGTAATGGCATTCTGCCTTTCAGACAAAAGTAATTGTTGAGAGCCCAGGTCTGAATAAAATATTTGTCGTTCATGCTAGATTGGACAGTAGATC
>NW_007577847.1:654200-685807 GCF_000690725.1 Stegastes partitus | reverse complement strand
AAAAAAAAAAAAAAAAGTGATAACCTGCCAAAACTCACTATACTGTGTGTCTGTATTATTTTATTTGCTCCATGTGCTAAATAATAACCAAGATTTTTTAACCTTGCTTGAAAAGGTTTTTTTCTCTTTCTTTCTTTCTTTCTTTTCTTTTTTAAAGAAGCTACTATGATGCGATTTTCCATTTGTCGATAATGACTGCAGCCTATGTTGTCACTCAAATGTTATTAAAAAAATCAAAATGACTTGATTTAACTCATAAGGGTTTTAAAAAAAAAATCATGGCCCATCTTATATATAAATTATGTTAATTATAGTTAAAACAAGGATATACTAACAATCAAAACACTAGAACAATACTATTATATTGCCTGTAATCTGGGGTTGCGGCTACTGATTGTTTTAATTGTTGATGAACCTGTTGATTATATTCTGCATGATTGGATCAGTTGTTTGGTCTCTACAATGTCAGAAAATGCTAAAAAGAAAAAAAAAATCATCAGTGTTTCTCAAAGCTCATGATTATATCCTCAAGTGCCTTTGTTTGTCTACAACCCAGAGATATTCAGTTTTCATTATATTCGATCAAAGAAACCCTGCAAATATTTATGTTTAATAAACTAGAATCAGAGAATTAAAAAAAATAAAAAATATGTACATTATTTAACAAATTATCCCAATTAATTTAGTCACTAACAACTAATCAATTAATCATTTTAGCTTGTATAATCTTAAACACCAGGCCTGATTACACTTTAAATTGCAAGCATTCCTTTGGTCGCAATTATTCAACTACAAAAAACATAAAAGACAAAAAAATAATAATATTTATCACCACAGATATAATGTACAGGCGAAATCAGCTGTTTTAAAATTTTACCATTACCAGTTTTTGGTTCAGCAGCTGCATTTCAAATAAAGTGTAAACATTTTATTTTGAAAGGTATCGCTGGTGCCCCGGAAGTAATCGTNGGCATTCTGCCTTTCAGACAAAAGTAATTGTTGAGAGCCCAGGTCTGAATAAAATATTTGTCGTTCATGCTAGATTGGACAGTAGATCGTGTGTTGTGATTTACAATAACGCAATAACAAACACTTTATCTTAACTAATAGTAGCTTATCAAACTGTCCAAATGAACTAATATCCTTGTGTAAGATTTTCTAAACACTAAAAATTCAATGCCCGTGTGATGCTTAGAGGAAAGACTCCTACAAACAACTGGAAGCAACACCTGAACTTCAGCTCCTCTTGACATTTAATCAAATAAAGGAAAACAAATCTGATTACGTGGTGAGTATCGTTAATCTGAGCCGTTAGTCTGTTTTCATTACAGTAAAGTTTGGATTTTACTGAGGTTTCAGTTCGTAGCCTAACAGATGTGAAATTGTGGAGCAGAGTGAAGAAGAACAGTGTTGATTTTGGAATGCAAACTGTCTTTTGTTCTCTCTGTGATGTTTTAGGACGATATGTGGAAAAAGCCTTCTCTTAAACCCCTTGACACAGCTGGTACTGTCGCTTAGTGTGTGGGTCAATGACATGACATGCATATTTTTTTTGTCCGAGTGGATTATATCCTTCTAATATAACTGAACCAATTCATGACATGTTTAGTTTGAACACATCTTCAGAACTTTCCAATAATCCTTTTCTTTTCTTTTTTAGATTGTCAAACCCCAGAACGTCAGGTGGTGCACCTGTCCGTGCAAATGAACAGACTAATAATGCTATTAAAAATTATATTTAATGATAAAATGCATATTCGCTAATGTGACTGGGTGCAGGTCAGACTAGTTCAGAGGAGCAGCTAAGTTCCAGGTACCAGGATAGTCGTTCAAAACAAGAAGCTGACCTGTTAAGTTGCTGTCAGGTTCATGTAAGGAACTATGCCCCCTCTGAACCCCAGCCATGTTGCATCAGCCGGGAGCCTCACCTCATATCTGTCCTTGGAGGCCGCATAGTGCAGAGGGGTGCATCCGTTGTGGTTGGCTGAGTTCAGCTGAGCTCCTTTGGATATCAGAGATCTAACGATGTCTTCTCTGCCTGCAGATGCTGCGATGTGCAGAGGAGTCCAACAAGTCTGTGGAGGAGAACACACACAGTGACATTATCAGAACACTGGAGCTGCATTCCTGGCAGCAAATTAAAGGGCAGATATCTCATTAGAGGATCAAAAAAAGACATAACAGTGCTTTGCTTTACACACAGTAGAGTGTCATATTGAACAGAAACTGTGCTCACATCATCTTGTATGTTCACTTCAACCCCCAGGTCGAGCAGGAACTCCACGATGTTGGTGTGTCCGGCAGAACAGGCCCAGTGCAGCGCGGTTCTGCGGACCTGAGACCACACAGTTGTTTCAGTTCTTGTTGGGTTAAACACAAAGTCCTCAGAGGTTTTTGCTGGGTCATGTTTTCTTACCTGGTCCGTTTTGCAGGCGAGCGTTTTATCGGACAGGATACACTGTCTGAGCTTCTCAAACTGTCCCGTGTAGGCGAAGTTACAGACCTCCACATCCGAGACAGAACCCTCCATCATGGACCACACAGTGCCGGAGACTCTACGGAGATGTTTTGAACCAGAGGCGCAATGACTCAGGAAATTATGAACTTCTTCACGGGTCGACTTTTCTTCCCTTCAAAATAAAATACCAGCCGAGCTCTCGACAGGAAGTGACCCTGAATACTGTCGATTCAGTCGTTATTTTTTCAACCGTTTTTCCTATTAATTCATTAAAGAAGAACAAAAAATGCAAACCGTGTTTTTGCCAAAAAGTGATAACCTGCCAAAACTCATTATACTGTGTCTGTATTATTTGATCTGCTCCATGTGCTAAATAACAACCAATACATTTTTTTTTAAACTTGCTTAAAAAGTTTTTTCCTTTCTTTCTTTCTTTCTTTCTTTTTTTAAAGAAGCTACTACAATGCTGTATATCCACTTGTCGATAATGACTGCAGCCCATGTTGTGACTAAAATGTTATTAATGCATCAAAATGACTTGATTTAATTTTAATTTCATAGGGATTTTATCTTTATTTTTTTTAATTACATTTTTAAATTATGGCCCATAGCTGCTTTAAAAAGTCTTATACATAAACTATGTTAATTATAGTTGAAACAAATATGTTAGACACACGAACAGCCTAAACACTAGAACAATACTATTATATTGCCTGTAATCTGGGGTTGCTGCTACTGATTATTTTCATTGTTGATGAATCTGTTGATTATATTCTGTATGATTGGATCAGTTGTTTGGTCTCTACAATGTCAGAAAATGCTAAAAAGAAAAAAAAA
The DNA here is from genome assembly GCF_000690725.1 of Stegastes partitus. Classification (NCBI taxonomy): domain Eukaryota; kingdom Metazoa; phylum Chordata; class Actinopteri; family Pomacentridae; genus Stegastes; species Stegastes partitus. The sequence continues at coordinate 682,512 of NW_007577847.1, read as the reverse complement.
AATCATCAGTGTTTCTCAAAGCTCATGATTATATCCTCAAGTGCCTTTGTTTGTCTACAACCCAGAGATATGCAGTTTTCATTATATTCGATCAAAGAAACCCTGCAAATATTTATGTTTAACAAACTACAATCAGAGAATTTAAAAAAAAATAATAAAAAATATGCACATTAATTAACTAATTTTGGTGATTACATAAGTCGCTACCAACTAATCGATTCATACTTGCAGCTTGTATAATCTTAAACATCAGGCCTGATTGCACTTTAAATTGCAAGCAATTATTTCACTACAAAAAGCATAAAAGACAAAAAAAAATAATCATATTCATCACCACAGACATAATGTACAGGTGAAAGCAACTGTTTTAAAATTTTACGATTACCAGCTTTTGGTTAAGCAGCTGCATTTCAAATAAACATTTTATTTTGAAAGGTATCGCTGGTGCCCCGGAAGTAATCGTGCAGTAAAATGGCGGCGCAGGCAGCTAATTGAACCAGAAAAAGAAAACCTAAACTGCTGCTTTTAAAGAATACCCATTATTTTTTTCTGATAGTAGAGCTCGGTATTGGTTCCAAACACATCTCAGTCCTCATGGCGAGCACGCTGGTGAGTTTGAGTGTTTCGCTGCACTTTAATGCTCAAAGCAACCAGCTGTCGTGGTGTTTTGCTAGCTAGCTAGCTAGCTAGCTGGCTAGCTGTTGTCCAATGTGCGCCTGTTACCACGAACACATATACTGCTGTCACAAGTTGAATTTAATGTTTTAATTATTAGATTTAATTACGTGATTGTCACACACAGGATTTCAGGACACATGCCGACCAGTCGTGCAGATATTCAGAAGAATTTGTCAACATTTACTACGACTGCATGGATAAGAAAAGGAGGGTGAGTCTTGTTCTAACAATAGTAAGCAGTGAGCTTCTTGTGTTGTATTAATTTATTTTATGTGGGCACTGATACATGGCCAACACTAGAGTCAGATATATAGATGTTGGCGTGTATATCAGCCAATTTGTTTGACATCGGAGTCCAAAATTGCCAGAATGTTTGATGTAAATTACATTGCTGCCTATACACAGCACTTTTGTTTATTTATTTTTATATTTATTTGTTTAGTTAGTTAGTTTTAATTTAATTTAATTTAATTTAATTTTAAATTTATTTAATTTGGTCAGGGACCATGCATTTTTACATAGAAAACATCTGATGTATTGCATATATAGTGTATAGCATTAAACTGATTTTCAACACCCATTCCTGGTTGGGCTTTTCAGTAAAAATAGACAACTATACACTTATAATCACACACACACACACTTTTTTTCTTCTTCTTTCAGACAGTTCTTAACTATTCAAATCAGACCCATCACATTTCTTTATGTTGATCTTTTTTTCCCTTGTTGAAAAGTGTACTTACATGATGCTGAAATCCCCTTTTTTATTTTATTTTTTTAAAATTCATTGTATTCATCCAATAAGAGCCACTTTTACAGAAGGGGGTTAAAACTCTCTTTTTGCTTTAATTACACAGGGTATTTGGAAGGTGGTGGGTTGTTAAAAATGTTGTATCCCTCGCTTATGGTGACAGATATATACTTTGTGTACAAGCCTCTGCCAGATCTGACACTGTTAGGCAGATCATACAGATCTCATTCCAATAGTTTCACACCTGTGTTAATGCTTTTACATGTTTAAAAGTTACTTTAGAAAGAAATTGAAAATATTTACTTAAGGTGTAAGAACTTCTCAAGAAATTTCAATTTCACTGCAACAGAGTACCTCAAATAGTCACAACTCAAAATGTAATAACACTTTGTTGGTCAAGTTATGAAACAGTTTTGTCAGAAATAAATTCAACATGTAGATGAAGAAATCATGCACCCTAAATTTGGCATATGAAAACTAAGTGGGTGAATATTACTAATTTAATGATGGTAGTTGATGTCATGCAGGATTATGCAGCGCAGGCACTTTCATTTCCAGGCATAACCTCAGCAAAAGCGGCAAAAGGAAGTCCAGATTTCTGCTGACTGTAGCACCACATATCATATCCAAGTTCCACATTTTCTCCATAATGAAAATACTGTGAAATAAGAAATAAATGGGTGATATGAAGCTTATTCTACATGCTTTACAATACATATTTTTCTTGTGTTTGAGGTCTTAGTTTGTTGAAACACATGAAATATGAATAATATGAATGTTTTAATTAGTGTTAGAAATTGAAAATGATTTTTATATTATTTACACTGAATAAACATATAAATGATCCATGGAACTAATCCTCTTTTCTGTATCAGAGTCAGAAAAGGCTTTACATGTAGCCACACAAGCACAACATGCAAAGTGTTCGAGCTGTTCACAGCCTGCTCAGGTGTGGTTTTACAGGATAATAATCAGACAGTGTGACTGGTACACAGACACTCCTTTGACGTGGGACTGTGAAAGGCAACCGTAAAATGCAGCTGTATTCAAATGACACGATGCCACAGATGATAAGAGAAAGGTGAGGTCTGGATATTGGCCTGCTGGGTGTTGTCAGGTCAGATAGGATTGTAGATGTGTCGCTCAGAAATTCCCATTACATGTTGCCAAACTGACCAGAACATTGAAGACCAAACGCATTTCTGTTCTCATGGGCAAAATGATATGAATATAACATTTCTCAGCATTCAGTTGAACCCCTAAAGCTGCTCTGTAATGGCTCTAATATTTAGTTTGGTAATATTTTCTATCATATTGATTTATCTTTTACCACAAAAAAAATAAAATAAAAATTGAGGTGTAGAGATTTAGAAAAAAAAGAAGTTTGAATTGACATGGATTATCTCACATAGTTTGCTCACCAGAGATCAGTGATAATTTTTCAATGTTCAAATCCCACTTACTAAAAAAAATACATGAATCTTGCGACATTATCAGATATCGTTTTTCCTCAAAGAACAATATCAGTATTGTCCTCCAGAGGCAGCTGTGGCTCTTAATGTAGCACACACAGCATGTTCCTTTTGGTTAATGTCATGCTGCTCCTAACAATCATTATCCGCCGGCTCTGATGTTGTAGAACTTGACCCGGCTCTACCTAGACAAGGCGACCTTGGTGTGGAACGGGAATGCCGTGTCGGGACAGGAGGCTCTCGGGGAGTTTTTTGAGTCGCTGCCATCCAGCGAGTTCCAAGTTCACACGCTGGATTGTCAGCCAGTTCACGGTCAGTGGAGCGAGATTTTGTAGTCTTATTAGTGATTTTTGAGTGTGTTTCCAAGAGTAAAAAAAGATCTGTGTAATTGTGAATCAAGGGATTAACATAGGAAGCAGTTTTAAGTTTGACAACATCAAGGTGAGGTCTGTCATTTAAAACTGATGGAGACGTGCCAGTTCACCACCAGTCTGACCTTTCTCTACTCACAGAACAAGCAACTCAAGGCCAGACCACACTGCTCGTGGTGACCGGTGGGACGGTCAAGTTTGAAGGCAACAAACAGCGCTTCTTCAACCAGAACTTTCTTCTAACGGCTCAGGCTTCGACCAACAATGACCAGCCTGTTTGGAAGATTGCTAGTGACTGTTTTCGATTTCAAGACTGGAATAGCTGAGAGTAATAAAAGCTGGATTTTGTACACGCTGCATGTTGTTTTTTTTTTATATTTTTGGTATAAAGCAAGTCGAACCACACTTCATACGAAAAGATGTTTATTTCTGAAATGTTGAACAAGGCATGTGACCATAATGATGGAGTAATAAATACAAATAGGTTCACCACACAACTGTAAAGTGGCTGTCATTGTCCGTGTCCTTAAAGTTTCTACGATGCAAATCCATCAGCACGACAATACTTGGAAAAATACATAGAAAACACTCCTATGGTACTAGAATGAACCGACTCGAGTTCAGATCATCTTTTGATACCAAATTGTACATGAACCTGTTAACTGAGGTAAAGTAAGCACAGTATTACAGTATACGAGTTCTGATAAGGAGCATTTTTTGTAGTTAAACATGCTTGCTCTTCAATAAATAAGGTGCCCCACAAGAATTCTGGCAGAAGTGTTTCTGTACAAGCAACCCCACTATTTGACAATTTCATATATTAAAACATTTGCTTATCTTCCTGAGTCGTTGAAGTTTACACATTTTGGTCTTCCTTTCTGAATAAGTCAGTACAACAACAAAAGCATAAATAAATCGTCATTGGTAGGGGGTGGGGGGGAGTGGAAAAGCAGACATGAACACAAGTGCTTTTTTGTTGAAGATCCATGTCTGTATCTCTGAGTGGGGGTGGGGGTGTTTTTCCTTAGGTCACAAGTAAACAACATGGCAGCTTAGCCACTTTTGTAACAAACACACATGTAGTTTTTATCTAGTTGCCGCCGACTTCTGCTTGACTACACAAGCACTGCAGACAGAAGGCACAGTAACACCAGTACTCCGACTTTACAAAAGAGCATTACAAGCCTCCGTGATGATGGCCTCTGTTAATATTTTTCAAAGGAAGTAACAACAAAGCGTCAGCAACGTATGGACGACAGTGGTATTTTTAATCAGCTACAAACTGAGTGCCAACGGACTGGAGTGGATGGCAGTTGAGTGCTGTTGTAACGGTCTCAGACCCTTTTCATGAAACAAAGAGATGCCACTTCGGTGCGTCTCCTGGACAATCAAAACTTCTACACACAACTAGAAAGCAGCACGTATGGATCGACAGCTACAACTATCTACAGCTTTAGCTTTTCTCCTCTAGACGTGTTCAAGCCTGTGGGACATAAACAGCCTAAACCTGGGTACCAGGACAATTATTTACATATCGAAACAGTGGTTATGGTGACAATGGAGACTCCCGAGTCGAACCGTCGAAGTTACTTCCCGCCGTACATTCTCTCTATGTGGTGGAGATAGTGGTTCTTCAGCTCTTTCCTCTTCAGCTTGAACGCATCCGTGACAAGACCCGTCTCAGGGGTCCACGGCTCTGGACTCAGATGCACTTTCACCGGAATCTCGAATCGCTGGAGTTTAACTAAAAGTGAGAAGAGAAGAGTGATGTTCACCCATACTCATGAATAATTTGCGTTTTTCGCCAATAGCGCGGCAGAAAAACGCAGGACGAACACGAGCACTGGAGTGAGAAGCATGTATGAAAGCACGACATCATGAAAAGACATCAACTCTTACTGTTAACAGCGACCTCCTTGATCGCCTTCAGAACCTCTCGTTCCATGTCAGGGTGGGTGCAGATCTCCTCAAATGTTCCCACGATGCTCCTCTGTTTGGCCAGTTCCATCAGCTTTTTCTGGTTGGGAACCACAAAGCTGATCACGTAGTTCTGGTCACTGCAAGGATGAATGATACAAGGTTGACAAGAGGTAAGGAAAAGGCTGAAGTTAGACAAAATCATATGAATGCTTGACGCTGAATATTTGCATTTAAGTTAATAGTTAAATCGTGAAAAGGAAAGTGCTGAGAGTATAACTGCTATGACTGAATGAAGCTGAAGTGTTGGTTCACGGGTTCAGATGTCAGCCAGAGTGTAGGTGATACATTCAGTGGAAGTCTTGAAAGTATTCAGTGGCAGTACAAGTGTATGCACAGAAACGTAGCAGCGCTGTCTCAAGTATAAGCCCTGAAAGCTGTTGGCGGTAATTGTGTATGAGCAGTGGAAGTTGTTAGATTTATGAGGGCTCTAGAGGATTCCTTGTTGTTTTGATGTGAAGTTCTGAAACAGTTTGAAGTGTTAGTTGGAGTTTAAACAAAGCAAGGAGGCCGAATGTCAGCTGAGGAAAAACGATGAATGCAATCGAAATGTCGGTTGACGTGGAATGGCACAAGCGGTGGCGCAAAGGTCAACATCTGGGCTGGGAAAGTTGAGAAATAACTCTCTCTCACTCCCTCTCTCTGTACGCCTACTGCTAGAATGAGTAACTGTTAGTATGAGGAGTCCGGGGAAGGGCCGGGTGATGTGGGTCATTCCTTATTTACGCAAGAAAATGTTTAAAAAAGGCTCAAGATGAAATTATGACACTTTGATAAACCAGAGAACAGAACACACCTGGTTGATATTCAGGGGATGTATTGAATTAGACTGAACTGTAAGTAATATTTTAAGGGGGGGAAGCATTACGCAACTTTCTATACAGTGTATAATGATTCACAATATAGATCAGAACCCAATAACAGCAGTTATACATGAATGACGATATATTTTTCGTGTTTACCCCTGCCATATGTAATTATTACTTGAGCCATATTGCCTTTGGTCAATTAGTATATCAAAATGGATTGAAATGGACATCAGCAGGTTTAAAGTGAAAAGCAATATACTTTTGTGTTGGGCACAAAACTTATGATTGAGGAAATTTCCTCCAAATGACTGAGCAGGGTGGCAAATATCTGAAGAGTGAGTGTTTGTCATATTTGTGTGTTGCTAGACGAACGTCATCGTTGTAAAAGCTGGCATTGCTTAGAGAGGCCCTCATGTAAAAGTTACCAGAGAGTCAAGAAACAAATAAAGAAAAGAAAGCCATTAACTGTGTACACCAATACAACCAGTCCCCCCTCAACCACCCAGAACAACTCTGAGGTGTCGGGTGTTATTTGACTACAAGGAATTAGCTGCAAATCCATTCAGTGTGGCAAGTCAAGGGGTGGCTCACCACAGATCAGACTTGTTTTTCTAGTACATCCCGCAGACGCTGGATCAGGGAAATTTATAGACCTTGTCAACACCTGTACCTCCCTGTCATGTTCCTCAAACTAGTCGTAAACTGTTTTTTTTTGTTCCAGTGTGGCAGGTAACATTATCCTGCTGAGAGCAAACATTGCCATCAGGTAACACTGTCACGAAGGGGTCTGCAAAAGTATTGCCCACAGCGTCACACAGCCTTTGCTGGCTGCCTTCTTCCCACAATGCAACCTGCTGCCATCTCTTCTGCAGGTAAACGAGGCGCACACACACACACACACAGAGCCATCCATCATGAAGAAAATGTGATTCATCAGACCTCTTCTATCGCTCAATGGTTCAGTTCAGACACTCATTGTGAAGTGCTTCAGGCAATGGAAAAGAAGCCCTCTACACAGCCACCGACCCACTGTGAACTCTGTGTTTTGGCACTTTTGTATCATAGCAGCATGAAGGTTTTTAGCATTTTGTGCAACAGTAGCTCTTCTGTGGGATCGGACCGCATCGTTCACTCCCCGTGTGCATCAATTAGGCGTGAACACCCATGACCCTGTTACCCATCCAGCGGTTGTCCTTTTTTGAACCCGTTTTGCTACATACCAACCACAGCATACTGGGCACACCCAACAACATCTGGTGTTTTGGAGATGCTAAGATCTCTTTATAGGTGGCATTATAATGGGACAATGTTATTATTTCACCTGTCAGTGGTTTTACCTGTTGTGGCTAATGAGTGCATAGATGTCTTGAGAACAGCTCATAAAAACTGTCACTTGATTTTATTATTATTTTTTAGCAATTTTCTAATTCCGAGATTCAGCATTTGCATCCATTGATGTGGAAGAAACACGACACTAAATCACATTTTCCTGTAACTTCAACTTTTCCTAAATAAACTGGAGGAACTCACTCACCTGTTGGCGTATGCGCAGATGTTGTCTATGAGAGTGCAGCTCTTCAGAGCAGATTCGACTTTCCCAAGTGACACGTACTCTCCAGCCTGCAGCTTAACCAAGTCTTTCTTGCGGTCTAAACGAGAATATAAATATGCGTTCACAGCCATTTCTAAACAAGTGCAAACAACCTGTCAGAAGTTACAATAGCACAGAACATGGATCCCGTCCAAAAAATGAGGCATGAATGGTTTCGCCTTTTGTACACCGGAGAATGGTATTGAGGGCAAACTGGTTAGAGAACAAATATACACACCCACTATTTGTAGACAGCCGTCTGGGTAAATCTCTCCTACATCTCCGGTGCAGAACCATCTCTGCCCGTTTTCATCCACAAAAAAGTCCTGATCGTTGCTTTCGTTCCTGTAGTACCCCATGGTTACGTTGGGGCCTCCTATCAGGACCTCTCCTCTTGGATTCGGCTCGTCTTTGCTGGTGTAACCACCTGAGAAGTTAAAAACAGCAACATGTAATTACCCTGCAATTAAACAAATATTTTCCATTCTTTACTGTGAGTACAGCATGTAGCGACAGGTTTCTCAGCCGTACCTTCAGCCCAATCCCTGAGTCTGATTTCACAGCAAATAAGAGGCGCGCCGACACGACTGGTGCTGATATCCACAACTGTAAAAATGTCAAACAAGGTCTTAACAACATAGCTAATCATTCCCATCTTTAAACACTCCCTATGCTACACTTTAACTCTCATCGTACCTTCTGTGATGGTGCCAGCTCCACAGGTTTCAGTGAGGCCGTAGCCCTGACCCACTGGGCAACAGAAGCATACATTCATAAATCTCTGAGTGACTGGGGACAGGGGGGCTCCTCCAGACAGCATCATCCTCACCCGTCCTCCCAGCAGTTTCTTAACTTTCCGGAAAAGCAAGCTGCAGAGACAGATGACGGCGTGTTTGTTTCTGAGTTAAAAACCCACATAATTACCGCTCGGTGTCACGGTACGGAAAAGAACGGAGTGATTTCTTACGCATTGCAGAGTGGTGCGTCATAGCCCCTCTTGATCTGCTCGAGCTTATATTTGTAGCCCAGTGTAAACAGCGTCTTCTGAATGAAACTCATTTCCTGCACTTTGCTCATCACGTTCTTGTTGATGCGATCCATGATTTCCTTTTTTAGGAGAAAGCATAGAGGGTTTGTTTATACACTTAATAAGGTGTTTTTTTTTTGTTTGTTTAAAAAGTAATGTGGAAGGAGTAAGACCAGAGAAGAGGAGAAGAGACAGAAAAAGAAGAACATAACACAGGATTCTTACTGGGACAGCTGCCATCAAGGTGGGTCTGAGCACGGAAGAGTCACCTTTACTTCCTTTCTTTATCTTAGTGGACTAGAAGGCAAAACAGACAAAGTCAGTGATTATAAAAATGACTAAGCTAATAGTAATAAGGAGGAGGAGCATTAGTAACTACACTGACTTAGATTATTGAGAAATAACACATACACGTGGACAAATACAATGTAATCCGGGGTTGGTGCTGCTCAGTGATTTAATTATAAGAAAATAATAAAATTAATAATAACGTTCACACTCTTTTGCTTTATTAACAACATTTGTATTATTAACAGATTTAATACTAGTCTTTCCTGCGTGTTTACTAACTTTACACTTCCTGGATGCGGGGCGCTGGCCACATGAGTGTGTATGTAGCGCGAAAAACTTTTCAGGATCATGTGACCTTGACCCGGGCTCTGATTGGCAGCTAGACTTCCTCACGGGGCACAACTAGGTGCGTCCCAGACCCATCCACTTTTGCTGTAAGCCAATTATTTTTTTCTTTTATTTGCTCATCTGTGGTTGGATATCAAAACTGTCCTTTGACGTTCTTACGACTGTACTTTCTGACACCGTCACGGCCTTTCCCCTCCTCTGCAACTAGATCACAGCTACTGTCGTGACGGCTTAATGCATCGCCCGTGATGTGAATGAAGAAAAGACCACGTGTAGAATACATGTAACTGAGTTTAACCACGGACAAATGTGACATGAGAACGCCCTAGTTTGTTATTTTTAAAGTCGTTTTTGGTCACACACCTGTCAGAGCACACCACAGCCACCAACAGCAGCTACCACATGTGGGGCATTCAGGGAGCATCAGTAAATTGTAGCGTCTATCGATAAGGAAATGTTCAGCAAGTCATATGTTTGCCTTTGACCAGGTGGGAGGTGCGACAAAATGAGAAAGTGGGTCGTACTGGTGCTACCAGTGAAAAAGTTAGTCTGGAGCCCTGAATAGTGTTTTTTTTTTTTTTTTCATTATTTATGTTTTGTGTTTGAGTTTGTACAGATCCTGTAAAAATTGATGAAAGTTTGATGAGTGGTTTTGAAATTTAGTTCTTGTAAGTCTTGATAATCTTAAATCAGATTATAATTAGAATATCCTCCAAAGGTAGACAATTTGCATTCCTATAAATAGTTGTGTCTGATGCTACTCATATTCCCACTTCTGATTTGAAAAGAAAAAAAAAAGGTCATTTGCATACTGCGCCCCTCCAACAAAAATTTTCACCAGCCGCCACTGGTGCTGCTTCTTACCTGGTCCGACAGCGTCTGGGGCGACGAGTAGCCGATTCGGCAGCCATATGTGACGCAGGAGATCTCAGCTGTCATTTCCAAAACGTGAGCCAGGGGCAGATAGGCTATGTAAGTATCATCAGGTCTGGCAGGGCACAGGGAAGAGACAGATAGGGTTGCAGTTACGACATGTTTTTTGTTCCTCTTCTCAATTTCCAAATGTTTGAGAGTGTTTCCTCAGTTTACTGTTTAAAATATACAAGCCTCACAAATGTTCCATCTACCCCTCCTCTGGATGTCTGGCGAATGGTGGGTTAATCTATAAGCTTATTCCCACGCAAACTTACACGGAAAATTCTACTGTTATCTGCCTGGTGTGTGCTTTTGGCAGCAAATTTTCAAACACTGGAGATATGTGAGATTCAGTAAACGCCAGAGAACGGCAGAAGCATTCCTGTTGTGTTTAGGTTTTGCTAAAATCGTAAATTCCGACTACGACTTAAACTCACCCAAGTCCGGGAATGCGTTCACACTGGCCTGTCATTCCTGCAATTAGGTTACTGTGGATAATCATGACTCCTTTGGGTCTGCCAGTAGAGCCACTGGTGTACATCACCACGGCCAGATCGGACGGCTCGGGCTTCACAATTGGTCTCTCCACTGCGGGACAAACAAAACAGTCATTGTCTTGCACTGTATGCGTGAGGTTTTTCCCCACTGAATTTGAGAAGAAAAAACAAAAAAAAAAACAGAATCAGGGTGAGTCAGTGAGATACGCACGATTCTCAGGCAGCTTGCCCAGCTCTTGTACGGCCTGCATGCTGTGGATGGAAAGTCCTGCTGGGTAGCCTTCTGTGTTCATCTTCTTCTGGTCTACGTAGATCACATGCTTCAGTTTTGGGATCTGTGGCAGCACATTCTGGGGAGAAAAAAGCAGACAATGCTGGTATCACAACGGGAGGCCCACTTACATGATCCCCCTTTGATAAATGATCTTAAAGGATTTGTTGGCCCATATGAAGAAGAATTATCTTTATAATTGGCAGTTGGCTGACCTGTTAATCACAGGAATTAAACACTGGAAGAACCACAGATATGTTAGGTGTGTTGTCTGACTGGAAACACACTGATGGCAGCATGAAGGTGGAGTCCTACAGTCTCTGTGATAACCTACAGAGGACAGTGTGCTCGCTGGCTTCGGTCTCTCGACCTGAGATGCACCATATGATTAGGCTTTTCCCCAAATGTTCAGTGTTAGCTGGGTTTTTATTTTTAGACACATTCATAAATATTGTCACTTCTGCTGGAGATGCTGCAGCTTTGTGCATGTGCTTGTAAAATAAATATTTTAAAGGCTCATTCTTAGCTATGGTTTTGTTTTTCTTCTGAAAAGTAGCACAGTCTTAACAATGTTAGCCTACTTTCAATATCCCCTCTCAGCCCTGGAATTTAAATAATTTTCTGATGCCCAAAAAATATATATGTGTACACAAATAAATGAATGTTCTAAATGTGTGATAAATAATCGACTAAAGACGTGAACCGACAACTACTAGTCGACTAGAAAAAAAACAACTTTGATGTTATTAGAAAGTGTTTCATTGCACATTACATTAGGTCATTTTCTTTTAGTCTTATCTAAAGAATTCTGAAGAAATGCAAAGATTTTAAACAAATATATACAAGGGGTCCAGAAAAAATCCTCTATTTCACCCAGCGTTGCCTTCCTGTCCTTTTTTACACTCTCTCTGTAATGACACAGATCACACTTTGTTGTTTTCCATTATAAAACTGGCATGACAAGCAAAGGTTGAATATAACCGCTATAACAAATTTCTTCTTTTTTTTTTTTAGAACAGGAAGCAACATCATTTAAGAATGTGACTGAACAGCTAGACTGAGTGTCTTTCATTACTTTACACGAGTATGGTTCTCACCGAAACCCATCTCAACAGCGTTCATTCATCCACATAGCTGTGGATAATTCACAGAACTTTTCAAGGTTCTAATTTCGTGGTTACTTAATTATCTGCTCAGTCCCAAGTGATCATCTTATGATAGTAATAAAGTGACTCATATAGACGGACAAGATGCTTTAAGATAATAATTCGATCACTGCTTCTCTTGTTCTCAGGAGGAGCAGCTCTGAACATGGGCCGTGAAAGATGAACTCACTTTGAGTTTGTTCTCAAGAAGCTCCGCGCTGGTAACGAGGTGTGTAACTCCAGTCTCGTTCAGTCCAAATGCGATTGCCTCCTCTCCCAGTGTAGCATAGAATGTCACCACTGCAACGAGTAAAAGACCTCAGTGAGTAAACCACAGTTAAGCCAATATTTACACTTTGTAAGACTAACATCTTTCACTGTACATACAGTGACATACTTACATGGGAAATTGCGTCTGAAGCATGCCTGGGCTGTGATCATCCATTCTGCTCTGGTTTCACAGAAGATTGCGATGGTGTGTTTGGGCTGCTGCCCCAGAGCAGCCAATCCACTGCCAAACTGACTGACTATGGAGTCCAGTTCATCGTAGGACAGCCATCTATAGTCCCCCAGGATCAGCTACCAGGGGAAAGAAGAGTCACAGCATTAGACAATTTTGACCTCCCAAGCATCTATTACCAAAAGAAATTAAATCTAGACATCCGTACCTTTTTAAAAACTTTACCACTGGGCTGAATCTCGTTCTCCTCACTCAGTACATCTCTGGTGCCGAGACAGTGAGCTTCTCCAAAGCGTTGTACAGCATGGTTGAATAGCTTATCCAGTGTGTCCTTGCCTGGGAAGTCTTCCCTCGCCAGGCAGTCAAAGTGGTCCACAGAGCGGTATGGTCCCTCTGCGCTGCCTGAAATGGAACGGGCCTTTATCCGCTTGGACAAAGCTTTCCTCTGGCCAGCTCCGGTGATGTAGTACCAAGGCAGGAAGGAGAGGATGGAGTACAGCCATACCAGAAGGTGAATTGGAGAGAGGAGTATAGCATGGAGAGTGGAGTCTGACTGGAGACCCATGCTGTTCTCTGGGAGAGTATTTACGAAACGGAACGAGTTTCAAAGGGTCCCAAAGATGTCTGAGGTGAGGAAGAACAATTGTGTCGGCCCCCACACGAGGCTAACTTTCCCACAGCTGTAGTGTGAAAATATTAGGTCCACTGTTTCCCAGATGTTTCAGCTAAAGTTGGGACAAAACAGAAAACTAGGTTAGAAATTGCTGACAAAAAAATCACAACTTCTATTAATCAAATAATTTTACAAGTTAAAAGCCAAAGCACAGAAAGTCTAAAATTGACTTTCACCCACAAATCAGTCACATGCCAATAGCTGCTTCAAAGGGGAAGTCGGCTGGTTACCTAAGTCTGTCTGGTGGCAGACTACACAGAAAAGAAGAAGAAATAGAAATCTGACAAAACAGTGATTTGTAAATTAAAAAAAGAAGAAAAAAGTCAGGTACTTACAACTATCAGTACCTGAAAGGCATTTAAACCCAATCCTCTGACTACCTCTTTTTCCAGGACTGTACGCTGACTAACACTCATCAGAGAATGACTTACTTGCGCTCTTGCTCTGTACCAAACAGCCGTTGTGTGTCTGTAAGCTTTTAATATATGGACAGCCTCCTAGGAGGATGCCTTTCAACAGTACAAGGCCCCTCCCTTGTTCTGAAACACCTGTCTGCCTTTCAACAAAAAAAAAGGGCAAGTTATCCTAAAGGTCGCTGAGGACGAAGCAGACTTGGTCCCTCTGACCACACTGGATACTGTCCAATGACCACAGCCCTGCGAGTTAGGCTGAAGAGGATCGAGCCACTGACAACCAATGACAATACTCTTGAAGCTCACCCCACTCGGTGGTCAGCGAAAGGCCACTCCAGGTCAAGCTTCGCCCTCTAATAACCCCATAGTGCAGAGGAGGGGAAGGAGTTAAAACTGATCGCAATTAAACACTAATTTTAAATATCGTTGAACATCCAACTGAAACACTCCTTTTGTGACAGAGCCAGATGAACACTCGAAAAGGAATGTCAAGACACACAAGTTGTAAAAGTAATTGTAGCTTACAGCTGCTGACTATTAGGTGGGACCTACTTTAATGTTAATTAAAACAGACAAGGAACAGCATAATTCCGACAAAAACGGACAGAAAAAGAGCCTTTTGCTATATGTAGTAACACTCTGTGTCTAGTAAGCAGCATCACCGACATTATGAAAGAATTAAGTGAAGTAACCGACCCTCCCTGTCCTGAAGGCATCACCGTACACTCAGTGTGATTCACTTCTAGGTGAATCACAACTCCAATACACGTCACACATGCCTGTATATTTATAAAAAAGAAAATCTGGCAGTCCTTCGGATAAGGTGAATAAAAGTTGGTGATGAAAATTCTGTTTCCCAGAAATCCTGACTTTTTTGTGGGTTTTTTTCATTCATGGTGCATTTCAGTTCACTGGGAAAAAATGGTTAATAAGACAAAAAAAAAACATTTCTGTATAATAAAAGCACACATGTCATGCATTTCTCTCTATAAGTCCAAGCGCTGATAAATGACTTCAGAGACTTTGTTTTTCCTCTTATATGATTTGAATTGATAACAGAAAAGGCTAAATGGTTTCCCGGTGTGCGCGGTTAAATGCAAATGTCCTGGCACACCTGTGTTTCAATAAAGGCAACACGGTGCGATAAACAAAACCCACCGTACACACATTTCCATGGCAACAATAAGTACCCATTTTGGACGAAAATTGCTATAAATCCTCAAAATACATGAATAAACTGTGATTTTATATCAAGAAATTGCCCACATTCACTGTGGGCATCAACGCTTCTACTTGTGTCACATCATGTTCAAAACCCGCACAAAGCTATAAATCAAAGCGCAAAACAGCAATCTTCCAGAATAGTCCATCGTGAAAACAAGCTAACCTGTGGGGGGCAAATTCAGCCTCGCTATAAACCGGCTATCTGACAATGGGTGAAGAGCGGGATGACAGACGAAATGATGACAAAAGCCGCCACGTTGTGGGCACAGCTTCTGAGGACGGTTGGGAAGTTGATTAACGTTAGCCGCGCCGAGGATGTAGCTGGAAGCTGCTCACGTATTGACCGCACAAATTAACACTAACACAAATCAACAAAGGGATAAAGGCGGTAATAAGATTACGGTGGCAAGCAAGAGAGTGATACCCCCCTGCTTAACTCGCAGGCTTGAGGCATTCTTACCTTCCGTGGAGGAAAACCCGGTCAGTCGTGTCTCAGCCCAGAAATGACCGAAAGTTACCTTTTCGGTGGGACCTAGAAACCCGGAACTGCTACGTCATCTGATTCCATATTTCTCGACCAATGAGCGTTCAGAGCGGATTTGCCCCACTGTTTTTTTTTTTCTTCTTCTTTCCCTTACGTCCGTTAGATGACAAATATCTAAGAGGATGTCGGTTACGCAAATGCCCGTGTTTTCACATTTTATTGACATTACAGCGTCTGCAGTCGTTCTTTCATCATTGTACTGGGTATCAATGTGGCTCATTTAATGAAAAATGTGTATTTATTTTGGCAACATATCGATCAAATGTCTGGTGATGTCACCGTATTTCCGCTTTCAGTGCCCTAGATCTACATTGTTGTTATTATTATGTAGATATTTCATATTTATATATATAGGCAGCTAATATTTCTGGTGTAAGTCCTCCTCCAGGCATGCTTTAACCTAAATATTTGTTTCCATACTTACACTAGATGACAAATATCTTAGAGGATGTTATGTACTATGCAGATGTCCCTGTTTTCACATTTTATTGACATTACAGCTTCTGCACTTGTTCTTTTGCAATATTTTGCTTTAAAAAAAGCAACTGGTGTGAGATATTTCTTTTAAACATACATTAAATCCAGGATTTATCAATCTGAAAATATTCTTGCTTCAAAAAGGTAATGATGGACCTAACGTAGTTTGCTTTTTTTCACTAAAATGTTCCACACAAGCAACTGGACAAGACCTTTTGAGCTCCTACAAACACAGAGGCGAGCTGTGCACCTCTGGTCGTCCATTTCAAACGCTAAAATGCTACATTTGCCCTGTCACTGTTGCAGTGAGTCTAAATCAGAGCACATCCAGCCAATCTGTTCAAGGCCACGTAAGAGAATCACACCATGCATGCAATATCACTGTACATCAACAAAAACAATGTATTCGCGGCCATGTCGCCCTCTAGTGGCGGGAAATGGGATTCACTTTTTCATACTTAGAATAGAATAGAATAGATAGATAGATAGATAGATAGATAGATAGATAGATAGATAGATAGATAGATAGATAGATAGATAGATACTTTATTCATCTCCAAGAGAAATTTACAGTTCCAGCAGCTTCCAAGAAGGGAACACAGGGGCATGCAGTGTTCTAGTACAATATAGAATAGAATAGAAAGACTTTATTAATCCCCAAGGGGAAATTTGATTGTTACAGCACAAAGAGTAAAGTAACCCCCACTCATTTATATAGATAAATAAGCAAAAATAAACGACAAAAAATACAAAATGTACAATAAATGTAATATGTCTAATTAGAAAAGTCCTGTGTGAAGTGTACTGCAGATAATGTGCAACAAAAGGGAGGAACGAAGTGTGCACCACACATTCAGAAAATCTTTTCAAGCAGCACCTCCTTATCTCTGGATAATTTGTTTATTTATTTAGTTTTCCTCAAATATATTTATTAACAAAACCTGTGTGTAATGCCATACAATAGCTATAGTTTTTGTTTTTTTAAAAAATTAATTTTGTTAATAAAAATCTGATATTATTCTGATGTAATTGCTTTGTGGGCATAAGGGGAATAACACCAAATAGGGTAAGTAATACAACAAACGCAACTAAAATATCACCAAATTAATAACTAATAATAATAATAAAAATCTAAATACTAAAGTGATCAACGTCAAATAGACCAAAGAAGTTTTTTTGTTTGTTTGTTTGTTTTTAAAGATAAGGTTAATTGTTTACACAAAAAAGGGGGCCATTAAACAGAGATGACCATGACCTCCAGGTGCTGATGAAATCCATCGGAGACCTACAGCAGCTGCGACTGGGGCTTCGTGGGAAACGTGCCGAGTTTTGTCCAACACTGAAGCCCATATAGGGGGCAGTATTGTCAAGTCAAGGACGAGCATGAGGTGGAGAAGCGCCTGTTTTGTGAACCAGAGGAGCCCTGTTGTGCATTTTTCCAAACATTGGCCCCATTCTGAAACTCGTGCCAGTGACACTCATTTAACCCTAAGAGCAGTTCTGGATGACATTATAAAGAAAAGCTACATATATGAGTTTTGAGGCTTGTTTTCAATGAAGACGACAGAGACCAGATCTATTCCTCAGTATACAACTTTTCTGAATGTGGCCTTCTGAACATAGCATCAGGGGCCTTATAAAACTCAGGTTATAACTGGATGTTGAGAGAATGAGATCTGAATCTTAGAAGCATTTCTGCTAAATAACAGTTTATCTTTTTGTTAACATTTTAGAGTTTGCACATGTTTTCAAACTGCAACCCCCTTGTTGAGTTTCATCTGCTTGTTTTTCTTGACAAGCTACTAAGTTAAACTTGCTTTTTTATTTTACATTTTGGAGATTTTTGTATGTCGTAAATGTTACAATTTAATGTGTTTTAAGTTCCCACGTTGCTCTGTTTCTTCCTTTTAAGAACATTTCAAGTACAGACAAACAAAGCATCTTTTCATGTCCAATTCATCACAGTTATTGAGCTTAGAGTTGAGCGGGAATATAACCAATTACAAAAATGGGCAAAAAAACAACAATTACATTACAAATAAAAACAGAAAAACGTGTTTTTTGTACTTACATCTTTATGATCTTAAACATATCTAGTAATAAATACAATGGAGGGGTGTTTTTCTCTTTTACTAGGTCCCACTTGTAAAAGAGGTTTTTGATCTCAGTGGGTTTATATACTAGATAAGATAAGATAAGATAAGACAAGACAAGATAAGATAAGACTTTATTAATCCCAAAGAACTTCTTTTTCCAAATATCACTCAGAAAACAAAATTACATAACATGAGAAATGCAGTACTGAGTTGAAAACAATAAGATTTAAGTACTGTACATTACATTACTGAATATTAAAATAAGTATGCAAAAATAAGACAATTTAACACTAACGCTTGCAATGACATTGAGGTAGTAAAGTATCGCACATGATGATTAAATATTTTAACCCTCCTATTACCTTCAAATTTACTGACATCTTTTATCCTTGGGTTCAGTTTGACCCCAGCAGTTTAAACCTCCTGAAAACTATCATAATTAAAACTGCTACTCAAGTTTATTTGTAAACAGCCCTTTAAATAAAAGTGAAAAAAATATATCAGTGGGGTCAAATTGACTCCAAAGATAATAGGAGGGTTAAATCAAACATCTTCTTTTTTATTTTTTATTTTTTTTTAACAAATGATTATGAAATATGACCCATTAAATTTAAATATTACACACGAACCTGTAATGTTGCACCAGAAAAATAAAATATTGCACATTACACTGATAATAACAGAAAATAAACGTTTAAGTGTCAAGCTTCGGATTGCTTTCATATGTTGTGTAAAACTATTAAATCGAATATTTAATTGTTTTGTGAACTTCAGTTGTCATCACTTGATGAGGAAATATTTTTTTTTCTTGCGTCATTGCCGTCACCGCTCACCCGGAGTGTCCCCGACGAGAAAACATTCGCACCGCGCAGCCTCTGACCCACGTGTCTCAGCGCTGCTGCACAAAAACATCACGGGTGGCTGCTGCAGCTGTGAGGGCTACAAATACAGCACATGGTAGCGTTTGGTAGCTGCTTGTAGCGACGGACACCAGCGGGCCTCTTACTCCGAGCTTGTCTGCAGTTTAGAAGTTCAACTTGTGCAACTTTTGCGTCGTTGACTTTCAGCTACAGCTAAAACTTTGCGCGCTTTACAGCCAGTGTCGGTGCACAGGGCTGAGCTAAAGCCAGTTTGAGGGCTTTGATAAAAAAAAACTTGTCCCACTCAGCTTCCCGCAGCTACACACCACAGCTAGCATGTCGTCCAGTACGAATCAAGTGAAAAGCTGCCCCATCCCCACCAAGGTGCTCACCCTGAAGGACTGGTCCCAGCTACCGGACTGCTACAGCCAGACTCCCGGGGGGACGCTCTTCTCCACCACACCTGGAGGTAAGAAAAGTTTGCCAAGAAACCTTTTTTTTTTTCTTTTTGAGACACCATTATTTCATGTTTATTCTGCTTGTGTTCGCCAAATTTCCCTTCAGGACTTTGCCAAAAAAAACAAACGAAACAAAACTTAGTTGGCTTTAAACTGAACGGTTTGGTGCAAACACTTAGAGCTCAAAGATAAGATCTCGCGATACCCTGCGGACAATACACATGCATGTAAAAGCTGATAAAGGTTTTAATACTAGTTTGCCTTCACAGTAATAAAGCGTCATTTAAAAACTACTTCAAGAGGAAAAACAAACAGGATAAAGTTGGATAAATGCATTGTTGCTCTCTGCAGAGTCAGATTTGACTTCAGCCCTCGTGTTGTCAACAAGTTTGTTGCCAGGTATCGATTTGGCAAAGTGAACTTCATGAACCAAACATTGCATCCAACAAGCACCCTTCCACCAACAAAGAGTGTGGACTCTGCTCAGTAGCTTCCGCTCTTGTTTTCATAGTTTACCAAATTCTAATATCCTATCACAGGCCTGTGTGCGTGTCTTTTGTTATTGCTGATGACATCTTTTGCTCGTTGGCACATCAACGCATGTCAGATGAGAGCAACGTTTAGCACACAATGAGGGCTGATCAAACAGTCACTTGTTGCTGCATCAAAACACGGATGTCTGAAGACAACAAGAGCTGTCTAACCCGTGACTCGGAGAGGGTGTCAGCTGCCAGAACAGAGAAGCGATTGGCCTCTGCAGTGGTGGAGGATATGGAGGCCGTCCTATCCCCGCCACGCTCTGCTCTGCATTTGAGGAACAGTAGAGAACATTCTGTTCAAGTTAAGGCGGGGGGGAGGGAGAGGGAATGTCTAATGCATGGCGAGTATATATATATTTGTTAATTCGTGCCAATGGTAAACACGGTGAAGGAAGTTGCAACACAGAGTTCTCGCTTGCATTCCACTTTATAAGCAACACATTGTAGTCTACGCTCTGCTGGGGTGTCGGAGCACGTGTTGATGGACCGACCCCGTTTATTTTTACATAACTGCTCCACGCAGTGACGCTCACTTGCAATGCATTGCTTGGGCCATAGGTTGCATTCCAGTCCCCCTTTTCCCTGCCCCAGTTCTTTCTGTCATCCCCCCTCTGCTTTGCTTCCCTTTGTCCAGCGTGAACTGCTCACTACTCAGGTGTTACATAACATGTTTTTCCTTTTTGGAATGGGAGAACTTGCACTGCACATAAGGGTTCAAACTCCAGGAAAGAACGTGGTCATGTCCTGGTCAAACTTGTCGCAACAAGCAGTTTATGATGCTGTTTTTTTTTTTTTTTGCTGGTTGAAATGGTGACTCAAGATGTGGCAAGTGGGAGGGTTTTAGCTGATGACATGTTGCTGATGTGGGGACATAAACTCGAGGAATCCTTGGATGCATACATGTTGCATCTGCCTTCAATGTTGAAGCTTTTACCCAGTCGAAGCACGTGGCTTTAATCTCACAGGCTTCAGAGAGAGAGAGAGAGAGAGAGAATGTTTTGTACTCTGATTTCCTAGAACTCATTGCTGTTGCAGCCTTCATCCCTCCCCTCTCTGTGCACACACACACCTCTCCTTTTACCACTCAAATCCTCTCCAGTACAGGACAATAATGACGCTTAACTCCCCAGATGTGCAAAATGTGCTCCAGTAATAATCAGCCTCCTGTTTAATCCTGTAAAATAGTTAGTCTTAAACCTATTTTCCCCCCCTCAATCGCAGGTACTCGCATCATCTATGACAGGAAGTTTCTCTTGGACTGTCGGAACTCCCCTCTGGCCCGGACCCCCCCATGCTGTCTGCCCCAGATCCCAGGGGTAACGGTACCGGCCACACACCCCATGGGCAAATTGCAGGATCTCAAAGAAGAGGCAGAGGAGGAAGAGAAGGACATTGCAGGTAGATGACCCCTGTTTTTAGTTCTTGTTAGTCTGACTAGTTGGTCACAGAAACGCACACATTTCCAAGTGCGCATACAGTGTAAACACATAAAAACCGGTGTTGCTGGATTGAGCAACTTTGTCAATTCGTATCACACAGCCAGACAAATATCGATGCCTCATTCATAAAGGGCTCCTCCGACTTTATTTCACAATGAACTGGCAGGTCTTGAGCCTTTGTCCTCACCGTGACTCTTCGTTTTACATTGTCCTGAGTCGTTACCCAGCTTGTGCAAATACAGGTGCAGCATGCTGGTCTTGCAGTGCTGACATTTTTTCAGCAGCACAGCAGTTGTTCTATGTGTTAGTTTAGCCTTCCAGAGGATGTGACCTCTTGAGCATAACCAGGATTTTAGCACCTTTAAAACTAGGCCAGAAGCTTATCACTGAGCAAGTGTACAGTGTTTCATACAGTGGTCCAGCTTACAGTGTGTCTGCTGTACATTTGTTTTCCTGAGGACACAAATATCAATAGCTATTCAGCAGTTATACAGTTACAATGCTGACTTCTGTATTTCTGACGACTCTCGGTAGAGATTATGACTTGTGGGAGATATGAAAGCCTTTTTTTGGCAATGCTTCCCTTGTGGGGCTTTTCGGAGGAGTGCGAGCAGAGGTTTGGGCTCGTGGTCAAGTTTAGAGCTATTTATTATTGAGAGAAGTACATGCAACTATCAATCTGTCCGCTTCCATTCCTGCTGTCAAACCAAAGGCGGTGCGGATTAGGGTTGACCCCTTTTTATTACATGTCCTCTGACTGTACTGGTAAACACAGGACATGTCATGGGGTTTGGATTTGCGAGCTACAGCCTTCTGCGGTGAAGTGTTTTTTTTTTTCTTCTCTCTCTCTTTAAACTGTTTTTCTTGACAGTCTTAAATGCATTGATAAGGGCTGTAGTTTGTTCCCTTCTGTGTCGTCCGTTAAGGTGTGGTTGTGCTTGCGGTGCAAACAACAAGTGTTAATTTCCAGCTGATTGTCAAGTATCTCGCTAATCTCAACTGTTTTGTTTGTGTCTTTTCAACAGATGACAGCCAGTTTGAGATGGACATCTGAGCTCCAGTATTACCTCCTGTGGAGAGTTATTAGTTAAAACACCTCCAAGGTCAATAATGACTGTTGTGCATTACATATAAAGCTTTTTTTTCACTTTTTTTTTTTTTTTTAAATTAAAAGCTTTTGTGAGGAAGCAGGAAAGAATGAAGAAGTTAGAAAACAATAGGGTGTTTTTCACCCTAAAAAAAAGTGTTATGCTAAGAAATTGTATCAATTATATTAACTGGGTTGATTGGTCGCTCACTCACTTAAGAGCTGCAGCAGGATTGAAAAAATCCATTTTGATTTCACTTTTTTTATTTTTATCTTTTTGTAAATAAAAAAACTTGTACTATGTAGCCTATTTTTTAAGTTGGGGAATATAAGATGATTACATTAAGACATGTAAAGTAGGGTTTTTTTCAGTTTTGTTTTCTTGTATATCCCCCAGAAAAGGAAGGCTAACTTTCTTTGGGACTGGCAAACAGATGTCTCCATATATTGGGGTCAGAGCCTACTGAAAATCAGCTCCTACTTTGTTTTGTATGGAGGGAGTAATGGAATGTGAAAAAATAAAAAAAATCTAATAAAAGCTGATGAAACTGTTTTAATCGTGTGTGTTTTTCATTTTCTCATTCACCTGTTTAGGACAGTGGCATCGTCTTATCTATGATGTAAAGTGCAATAAATCTATAAAGTTACATAATGTGTTCTTCCATATGCTTTGTCTTTATCTTATCGTAAGGCTGTGTGATGACTTTAAAGGGCTCAGCCATGAACCATTTAAACATCCAGCCTGTGTCTCATAACATTTACAACAAAAGCATTTCGTCATACCTTCAGTTTTTAAATTGTTATTATGGGACGTGTTTCTTTCAGGAGAGACATGTCTCTGTTTTATGACCTGAGACTTTGACCTACAAAACGCTATGTGTGTTCTAGAAATTGCAGACAGTGCAAGTGTCTGGTTAATGTAGAGTATTCCTAGACGGGAGAATGTCACTCATTAGCCACAACATAACAACCACGTATCTAATACTGTGCAAGTCCACCTCATGCTGCCAAAATAAGCTCTGGCCCACAAAGGCATGGACCCGAGAGGTGTGGGGGTGTCCTGTGGTGACACTGGGATGTAGGTTGCGATGTGAGGCCAAGTGTGGCTCTTTGTTATGTTCCTCGAGTTATTCCTAAGGCACTTCTTGTGTCATGTCGTTGCCATTGGGGCTGTTCGTAGTCTGCAGCAATGTTCAGATAGGGGGTCTGTGTTAAAAGTAGCATCCACATGAAGGCCGGGATCCAGCAGAACATTGCACTGTGACGAGATAATCGCTTTCATTCACTTCACTTTGCAGCGGTTGTAATGTTCTGGCTGATCGGTGAGCATTTCAGTGACTGAGCTCTCCTCCCACTGCCTCTTGACACCTTGTGTAAGGGAAAAGCATGTGGCATTAGAAACCTACATATCAAGCGGTTGATGAGTTGCGTAACCGTCTCCTGCATGGGACGGTGTGTTTTTGTGCCCTGGTGGAGGGAACTCCCCTCTCATAGGCGGGCAGGGTTGGCTCATCTGTGTTGAAC
Source organism: Stegastes partitus (assembly GCF_000690725.1). NCBI lineage: Eukaryota > Metazoa > Chordata > Actinopteri > Pomacentridae > Stegastes > Stegastes partitus. The sequence goes on along the minus strand of NW_007577847.1, from coordinate 658,575 downwards.
TGAATAAACAGAGGAGCAGTTGGATTATGCTAAGGTGTTAGCATTAGGGTCAAAACATAAGCACAATTTATGGTAATGGGAGAGGAATGGGAGAAAACAATCACAATCAGAATTATCAATTGTAGTATAATAAAAGTCATATGTGCTCAAAAATGTTCATCATGTCTTCTTACTGATAATATAATGTTCAAGTTCTCTATTCAGGTAATAAAAGCACAAGCTACATGTCTGAATAGAGAACCTGAACATTATATTAAAAGTCATATGTATCTAACAAAGCAGAAGATGCAGCCATGTTTTTTTTGTATATGTGGCAACAGGAGTAAAATCAAAATACACCATTACCACGTTGCTTCAGGACTGAAGGCTACCCAGACCAATGTCCACTTTGCACCCAGCCTCTCCCACTGTATCAGCTGGGTCAGGGTTGGGTATGCTTCCTTGTTCCAGGCGTTGATCTGTAGATTAGGGAGACTGACTGCAGGAGCAGGCTTGGGCTTGAGGAATGAGGGCAGCTGCAGCCCAAAGGCCAGAAACCACACTTACAGTGTGGGGGGTGGGGTCTAACACCTGCTGGTATTTGACCAGGCAGCTATCTCAAATATGTAATTGTGGCTTTATTGAGCATTTATGAGTTATGTTGAGGTAGATATGGTGTAAATATTAGTTTCAGCTCTGATGAGGGCATCGTTTGGATTTGAACACTCTGAACTCTAGGCAGCTCCTTGGCTTTTTCTTCCTCCTGTCACATTTGAGTGTGGGCTCATTTTTTCACGGCAGTTTAAAGTCCAGCACCTCTACGGAAGCATCTCAACCATGGCTAGAAATAGCGAGAACTCAAAATATGTCTTGTGTGTAGTGTGACATGGTTATAATGCTATAAAAACATTTTTAAAAAATACTTTTTAGATTATTTATTTTACAAAAAAGGAAAAAACTACAATTGACATGGTTAACTTTTTTCCAAGTGTTCCCATGTGTTACCAATACTGGAAAGAAATTATTGCTCTCCATGCTATACATAGTATTTTTCAATTTTTTTTGCATTTATATTTTTACAACCTCTACAAACTAGACATTTTTTCACACTACCCTGCACATCAAGTCAACAAAGATATGTCACCATGCTAACTGTGTCTGCCAACAACTTGCTCAAATTGTGCTTCACTGTGTACCGTTTTTTTAATCAAGTATGTTTTATTTTCCTCTCAATTTCTTTAAGTTCTTCTGTAGGTCACAGCTAAGTCAGTCATTGCCTGTTGGTTGCATCAGGAGTACAGCATTTTTATTTATTTTTTTACTGCAATTAGTTTTTTTTGCAAAATTTAAAACAAGAATTACAAAGTGAAAAGATTTTGTGCAAATATCACAGTTTTAAGCTGAGATTCAATTGTATTTCCTAGTTGAATCATCAAGCATGATAACATCAAGAACCTTTAGAAAACTGAAAATCCAATGATTCGTTCTGTTTTTACAGTTTGTAGGTCAAATAAGTTGTTTAATTTTGATGACTTTTTAAAAAGTTAAAATTCTTTTCCTACAAGCAGGTCAACTGCATCCTGTGTAACTGAGTTAACTGGGTTAGTCTGCTCAGACGTGACTGCCATTAAAGCTAACAAGTAGCTTTTGTTTAAGAAACTTCATGATAAGACCGTCAGACTCAGCATTTGGTCCACTGCGGTTCTTTTTAGAAGCATGCAAAGTAAACCAGCTCCGTGCCAGAGTGTTGTCGTGCCCTTCAGCAAATACTGGGCGCAGACAGCAAGATGATAAGATAACTCTTTGCCTAAAGTCAGTGAAATACCGAGTAAGCCCCAGTTTGTGTGCGTTTCTCGGTTTTTGTAAGGCACGTGAGCACGATTGCACGTGAGAGCAAGGCCAGGTGCCAGGTGACATGCTCCCATCAGGCAGGTTTTAGGGATTTCCTTCCTGGCAAAGTAAATATGAAGCTGAAAATATTACTAGAAAGCACTCCACGAACCTCAAAGTCCACGTGTTCATACACTAATGCACTATTATTTGCTGGGACACAGTAAGAAGTTGGTTATTTTGTATCTGGGATGTAAAAATAATGCTTCGATGTCCAGGAAAAAGTATATCGAGGTTGTATTTATCTCAGAAATTTCACTGAAATAAAACTTTTCCACAAACACACTGACTACAATCACACAATGCCCATCTCGTCTGCACGGATGTTCTTCATTTTTTTGAGTGTATAATTATGCCCTCATATCAAAACAGTTTGGCAGCAGTGTGAATGCATTGGCTGGAGTTGGGAGTGCCATAGCTCGTGCATTTGTCAAAAGGCATGTGGCAGCGACACATAAGCTTGTCTTAGTTTCTGCACAAGATATAAATTGCTGAGCTTGGGCCAAAAAAGTCAGCAAACAGGTTTGTTTTGCAGTTTTTTTAAATTCCTATTATATGACGATGAAGAAACATAATAACACATATGTGAGTTGTCAACAAAAAAGAGGATATGTAGCTGAACCTTAACCCTAAACTTGAAAATGGGCCAGTTTTGCTTTTAACCCTGAAATGCTTCATTCTTGTGATTAATCAGTCAGCGGCTATGAAATGTTGCTTTGGAAAACGTCCGGCTTGTAAACAACACCGCAGACGGTCACCCATTCCCCCTGAGTTTCACTGAACCCTGGTCAACTTGCTCCAGTGCCCTTTTCCAAAGACCAAATATTCCCCCTTTTCCTCTCCCCGCCTCCTCCCGCTCCGCCTGGTCCCCTTCCAGTTTCCCCGTTAGAGGGCTGGGCCAGTCGACGAGGCTCTATTTTTGTCAGCAGCTCCCGTTGAAGCCGACGGTACAGGCTCGGGCTGAATCGCCGGGGTGACGATGTAAACAGACACTCAAACAAACAGTCTGCTGGGTGACATGTATCACCGCGGGGGGCCAGGAGTGGACCACATGTTTGGCACATACATGAACACACATGCACAAAATCCACTTCACATTTAGTTTAATATCTACACTGCAGGAGTTCAGCCACTTGTTGTACAGTGACTTGAGCTGAGTACACTATGATACCTAGATTACTGCTACACTTGGAAGATAAATCAGAGACACTGATAGTTTCTTGGATTACATAAGGTTCATCACACCATGTGCATTTTGGTAGTGATTTGTTCTGGTTTGTTTGTTTGTGGGAATTCCAAGTTAAAATTTGAACTGCTCTTCAGAATTGTTCTGCTTTTTGTGCGATAGTTTCGGAATTACACTGCAGGCCGCACTGTGTTGCCATTTCTTTGGCTCAGTCTACTATATAATTCCTCTGCTCTGCTTTATTGCACAATCTCAGATATATATACCTCATACGACTGTGTAAGAGCAGCCCTTTCAAAGCTGCTGCCAAGTTGTTGCTTAATGTACGACCAGTGCTTTTCATCAACATCTTTTTTGAGCATAACTTTGTACTCGCTGTAAACAAAGCTTAGTGTGAATATATTTCAAAGGCCAGCTCTTGATCCTCAGGGACACCACCGGACTACAACTCTGTCTGTTGATATATCTATTGTACATGCTCATTGTGCAAGACTTATCACATGTTGCTACACGGTCTGGAATTACAGAACAGAGACCACTTCCTTTTAAGTTCCACTGTCAATAACAGCTGCCATTGCTACTGCTGGTATGCTACTATATTCATACTGTACCCATGTAATGTTATATCTAACGGAAAGTCTAATATGATGTTTAACAACCATGTGCACCAATGTCCTACCATGACATTGGTGGGCTTACCTATCAAAGTTACTAGAGAGTAATAAGATACACAAAACTATGCAATCAGCTAATAAAATATTACACTTTGCTATGAAGCAGTATGCAATATAGTTAAATTAATCTACTTATGTGCCAGCACATTAGCAATTATTATTATTCTGCTTCATAATGAGTACCTTTGATAGTTGAAGTAAATTCTGCTGATAGTACTTAAACATAATTGTGAATGCAGGGCTTTTGCTTGTAATTAGGTATTTCTCTAGTATCATTAAAGCACTTGCACAACCATCAGTTTTAAGGTTCTGTACATTATCACATAGCAAAATGTATCTATGCCTGTGTTTGCAAGTGTGTGCATGTGTGCCTCACTATGCCTGTGAGCTGTCTAGTCACTGCCCACCCAAAAAAAGCCCCCAGACACTAACGCCGAATTAAAACTCAGCACGTGCAGAGTGGCTCATGAGCCATCACTCTGTCGTGTCATAGCAGGAACTAAGAGGGATCTTCTGTAAACAGTAAAGTAAAGACAGTAGTATGAGGAACTTGTAGCCTAGAATGACTGGCAGATACTTTATTAGGAGGCAGTGAGTCTCTTAATGTTTATACCACATTCTTATTTTATCAAATCTTTAATCAATT